>NC_056739.1:123526959-123601959 GCF_019279795.1 Protopterus annectens | reverse complement strand
TTTTAATAATTGGCTAAAATTTTGGTGTCATTCAAAGGGGATCCAGTGCCTGTCAGCCTGGGAGGACATGCTCGACAAGCTACGTTGCTTCACTAGGGACGGCTTGCACCTGTCACCCCTGGGCTTTCGGACATTGGCAAAGGCTCTTGCCACCCCCATAGTGCCTTTTTTAGGCAAGGCTCAAAAGACAAACCCACCACCATAGAAAACACAATGAAAAAGAAACTAAGGGTAATGCTGCTCAACACCAGATGTTTAAACCTCAAGATGCACGCACTCGAAACCCTCCTCAGTATGGAGAACATCTGTATCTGTGCAGTAACAGAAACCTGGTTCAAGGCTCCAGAGAGCACCCCAGCATTACCAGGTTATACCTCATATCATGCTTTTCGGCCCCAAAACTCGGACCGAACCACAAAAGGAGGGGGAGTATCCATATTCATAAAATATACCCACACTTCCAGGTTAGTGGAGTTACACGAAGCATCGGAAACCATCCATGTGCAACTAACAGTGGGAAAAACTGCCTTTCAGTTTGTAGCATGCTACAGACCACCCTCTCAAAATCAGGAATCCCACTTGGCCTTCCTGAGAACACTGGAGAATATGAAGATCACTCCAAACACCATTATACTGGGTGACTTCAACTACCCAAACATAGACTGGGAGCACTACTCGAGCCCAAACACCCTAGCCCAAAGATTCCTGGAATTTATAAACTCTAATGCTATGGAACAACTAGTCACCACCCCCACAAGAGGTGAAAACATACTAGACCTGGTCATCACCAATATGGGGACTCTATGCTCCACACCAGAGGTATACCCATCATTGGTAAGATCGGACCATAAGTTAATTTCACTGGATATCCACATCCCTACCCCACCCCCAGCCCAGAAAAACACAGTGAAGAACTTCTCAAAAGCAAACTTCACACTTCTCAAATCCGAGGTGGAATCTTTCGAGGCCCCTGGGCCAGTGGAAACTACGGCCCAAACTGCAGAATCCATTATCAACACATTCTATGGACACCTCCAGGAATGCATGGATCATGCTATCCCAAACAAAACCAAGACCCAATCTTCCAAAGGCAGGCGTCCAGTCTGGTGGACCCCAGCCATAAATAAGCTGTACAACAAAAGGAGGAAGCTACTACAAGACAGAACAAAATCCCTAAAAGGGAAGGCATCTCTGATCAGTACTAGCAAAAAACTGCGATCCCTCATAAAATCCTCCAAGGCCAACTTCGAGAGAAAAATTGCACAGGACACTAAGGATAATCACAAGGCTTTCTTTAGTTATGTCAGGAACCTGGGTGGCAACTCCCAGATATGCTCAGAGTTGATCCAAAATGACGCACAATACACTGAACCCACAGACATTGCCAACATACTGGCAAACAGGTTCACTGCAAAACCCCCCCCCCGAAAGAGCAAATATCTATCCCAGCAGAGTGCTGCCTCCCGAACATCTCAGATGCTCAGGTGAAAGCAGCCCTCTCCAAAGCAAAAAACACAGCATCAATGGGACCAGATGGTGTCCCTGGTTGTGTCCTGCATGAACTCCAAGAAGAGCTAAAACCTCACATAAAGCTGCTGTTCAATCTCAGCCTTACCACAGGATATATACCCAAAGAATGGCGTACAGCAACAGTGGTCCCACTCCACAAGGGTGGTGCCTCTACGGATCCAGGAAACTATCGCCCCATAAGCTTGACTAGCCTGGTCTGCAAAGCTGTGGAGAGGATCATCATGGAACACATAAACAAAGACATTGGGGACCTACAGACATTGGATCCTACCCAATTCGGCTTTAAGGGCAGATCTGCTTCTTGAACCTGGTAGACTTCTTTGAAACAGTCACAAAGGCCATTGATGAAGGGAAGGTAGTCCACACAGCCTACCTGGACCTCGCAAAAGCCTTCGACATAATACCCCACTCGGGCATCATAGATAAGCTCTCCAGCTTAAATATAAACCCCTATGTCATAAGATGGGTTGCAAACTGGCTCAAAGACAGATCCCACATGGTCAGAATTGCTGGTGCCATGTCAGACTCGAAACCAGTTACAAGTGGCGTCCCACCAGGCTCAGTCCTAGGACCTCTCTTGTTTGGTATATACTTTTCTGAGGCATAGGCTAACATGGGAGGACTGTGGCTGACAAAGTTCGCAGATGACTGCAAACTGGATGCCATAATAGACTCCCCAGCTGACATAAGCATCCTCCAAAAGGGTCTCACAGAGACGGATAACTGGTGCCAGCGCCATGGACTAAAGCTAAACACCAAAAAGTGTATAGTCATACCCTTTGGCAAAAACAAAGTGCCCACAAATTACCACATAGGCGGTAATCCATTAAGCACGGAAGAAGTAATGAGGGACCTGGGGACCCAAGTTGGTAGTAATCTCCTTTGATAACCACATTGCCAGAGTGGTTAGAAAGACCTTCTACATAGCCCACCTTATCATGAAAGGATTCGCATCTAGATCAAAGGAGGTCATCGTGCCCCTCTAGTCATCCCTCATCAGGCCCATAATAGAATACAATGCCCCATTTGGGATGTACCTTACCCGGCACCTGCAGCAACTGGAAAGACCCCAAAAGTACCTCACAAAGATGATCAAGGGACTCAAATAGATGCCATATGCTGCTCGGCTAAAGAAACTCCAGCTCTACTCAGTTGCATACTGCCTACTTAGAGGCGATTTATGCCTGACATATAAAGCTATGTCCAACCTGGAATTAATGGACATGCTCTACCTCAGAAAATCCAAATCCCTTAGAGCTACGCGATTGAGGGGCTTGAACCTCAGCACAGAAATAAACAGGACATGCTGGAGGGACAGATTCATAACCCAGAGGCTCCCTTCGCTCTGGAATAAAATCCCGGTCCATGTTAGGCAGAGCCCCTCACTTACTCTCTTCAAGAGGAATCTTGATGAGTGGATGGGTGATCGTAGGTTTACCCCGGGGATTATTTCTGTGTCTCTTCTAGACAGAGACACAATAAACAAACCTTAAAAAGGGCACAATAAACTCAATTCAAGGGTGGTGAAAGCCAAACACACGCTGGCTAGGCTTACAAATGCCCTAGGGCAGATAGCCTAGTATGAACCTATTATAAGTTGGACTAACTCTGAGTTTGGGCTTCCTTTGTCTGTACCATTTTGAAAGGTCTGTCATGAGGCTACCCAGGCAGATTGTAGCTACGGATTCTGACCCACAGGTTGGATTGGGCAGACTAAATCAATAGGATGCAAAAGTTATGTGCTTACTGTCGCTCGTCTGGTCAGGATAAAACAGACTAATAGTTGTGAGAGTTTGCTTCAAGCAGCTTTATTATATACAACACATCGGGATCAAAGCTTAGTAACTTAAACTTCTAAACAGACTGACTACTGCACTCCTGCATGTTAACACTCTTGCTGTTCTCTCAAAATGGCACTGCTGCATGCCATGTGCTCACTAATTTATATGCACGTGTTTTCAGTTGGAAATGCTTGTTAAAGCTACAACACACGCTCTGTTCTGCATTCTCCCTCTGACAAATGGGTCGTCCACTAAAATGACAGCATTCATTGACGTGCAGTTGTACAGAAATGATCCTTTGAACATGCAGTTATACAGAACTAATTCTTTGATATGTGGTCATAGAAAGCTAAGCACAAATAAAACAATCATGTCCAGGTTAGTGTGTATTTTACACTAGGTCTAGAAATATGACCTGATCTTGTAACATAAAAATTAGAATTGGATCTAGCAACGGGGACTGTCCTTAAGGAATTTATTTATTTACATTTGTTGACCGGGAATGTCTGACTGGATGCAGGTCCATTTTCAGCGGAGGCCCGGGGAGAAAAGCTCCACAAATTAAAATATTACAGACAGTTACAGATGAAGAATCTTAGCAATTAAAATATTACAAACATAGTTACAGATGGAGAATATAGTACATTCCGTAGATAACTAGCATCTGTTAATGTTCAACTTTAGGGACATCTGGGACATCATCAGGAATGGGAGTAGCTACTGACATATGTTCTTCAACAGGAAGATTGCCCGAGTTGTTCTGAGATCTAGAGTCTGCATCACAGGTATGATGCTGCGATATCAATTCAGACATCGGAAGATGCCTGCGGTTTCTCCTGTATTCTCTCCACCCTCAGATTCCACTAAGTAGGATATCGGCTTGGCACATATACTTGTCACTTGACCAGTTTGATCAAAGCCTTTCACCGTTTTCTTCCTCGCTGTCTCTCGTTCTTTCAACGGACGAAGAAATCTGCTTGTTTTATCATAGCTGGGCTTCTGAAAGGAACGTTACTTAAATAGTTATAGTTGGGCTTTGATTGCTGTGTTTTGTAGCGTTAGGTGCCAACTAGCTAGAACTGATAGGCTAGGTTGTTCTGGTTTGCCTAGATAGAAGTCTCTGAGCAGGTGAGCCAAGTAGTTTGTCATGGGGTATATTACTGAGATTAAGTAAATTCAAGAAGATGTCAGTATTGTCATGCTTTGACCTCTCTGTTAATTTGTACTCTACTGTATGTTCAGCCAGGCCATTTGACTATGGGTATTATGGACTGCTAGTAATGTGGAT
Source organism: Protopterus annectens (assembly GCF_019279795.1). Classification (NCBI taxonomy): domain Eukaryota; kingdom Metazoa; phylum Chordata; order Ceratodontiformes; family Protopteridae; genus Protopterus; species Protopterus annectens. The sequence continues at coordinate 123,597,360 of NC_056739.1, read as the reverse complement.
AAAGTCCCACTCTTTTGCAAATTTCTGAAATAATTGACTGATAAACTGGGTACTGTTGTCAGAAATAACTGTGTGTGGACTACCATGGACTGAGAAATGACGTTTCAACTTGGTAACAGTACTGGATGTTAGGTTATGTAGCAAATCATTTTCAAACCAGTTTGAATAAGAGTCTACCAACACTTCGTAATGCTGATTGTTCCACTCTCAGGTATGTCAGAGGCCACTGTTGACCAAGGTAGTTCAGGAATGTCGCTTAGCTGAAGCGGCTCTTTTTACAAATGCGGTTTAGTACTGTTGGGGACCGAACAAGATAAAAGCACTTAGTCTTTTGGCAGAGAAGGCCAAAATACTAGTCCTTTTGCTCTTCTTTTGGTAGCTTCGGAACCTGGGTGGCCATGATGCAAAATCTGAATGCATTCATGTTGTAAGGAAGTAGGAACAATAACTTTGACCTTTGAGAATAATACCATCTTCTGTCAGCATTTCATCTCTCTAAGGAAAATAAACTTATTTCTGGCGGTACGCAAGATTGCTTTGACGGCCATCCAATGTTGATGAAGTGGTTGAACATCTGCAAAATTGGATCAGTCTTTGTATGATCTCTTAGCTTATCAAGTCTCATGGTAGAAAAATGACGCACTTCCTTGACATCAAAAGTCAAAATTCTCTGCATCAAGCTGTTCTGTGATATTTCTGGGTGATCTGGTCAAGGTTTCAGCCAGATAAAGAAGTCTGACTTTTGTATAGACCATTTTGAAGTTGTATTTTTTTTTTTTTAATCTGAGCATCATTCTTTGTAGTCTTGCTGGTGCTGTATGCATAGGCTTCTTCAAAAGAGTGACTACGGGCTGATCATCAGTCTCGATCTGGATAGCTCGGCCATAAATATAATCATGGAACTTTGAACATGCGAACACAATTGTCAAAAGTTCCTAGTTAATTTGAGCATTCTGCATTTCAGTTCGATTAAGAGTTCTAGACTCTTAGACCACTCATCTGCCCTCTTGAAGAATAGCTGCACCAAGACCCAACTTTGTAGCATCACAGGAAAGAATTACTTGTTTGTGGACATCATGGTATTTCAAAGTAGGTGGACTGGCAATTTGCTGTTTGAGGTTATTAAATGCTCTCTGGTGTTGTTCCAACTATGACTAGGCAACATTTTTGTGTGTCACCTCTCTTAAAGATGCAGATATCTCACTGAAGTCAGGTATAAACTTACCCATATAGTTAACCATACCAAGGAAACGCTGTAGGGCTTGGACATTGTCTGGAGCTGGCATTTTAAGAATGGCTGCTTGTTTGGAAGGGTCTGGTCGTAAGCCTGTACTGGTAAATAACCTATGTAAGTAACGTCTGGTAGTCTGAATTACATTTCAGTGGCTTGAGCTTCAAGTTCACTTCATGTTTTCTGTCCAGAGCTTTCCTGAGGTTTCTTTCATGCTTGGTTTCTCCATTACCTCCAACTAGTAAATCATTCACTATTATAGCACACGGGTAACCCAGAAAAAATTGCTCCATTGCATGTTGAAAGACTACACTGGCAGATTTTATTCCAAAAGTCATTCTGAGAAATCTGTATCTTCTAATTGGATAACTTTTAAAAAAAAGTGAAACTGACTAGCTCCTACAGCCTACAAGCGTACGACAGTTTGTTTAACTCGACAATTTCTTCCACGTTTTCTTCTACTACAGCAGACTTCATCAGACGACAACAGAAATCAAGGCTCTTTTATAATGTACTAAAATTACATATCCAGTCAGTCACCTCTTAATTAAAACATTAATTTAAACAGTCACATAAAACCCTTAAAATGTCTCTACCATGTTTCAAGCAAACTATAAATCAATATATTGAAACAGTACAACACTACAATTATTAAAGTTACTTTCCTGTTGCGTCTTACATGAAATTCTTTAATAAAAATAATTAATACAAATATGTTTCATCTCTAAAATCTCAAAACTTAAAAACCTTAGTGCATTAAATGTGAATATGTTCCAAATGTTGTGACATTAGCACCATCTACTGGCAAAACCGCAAAGTGTTTGAAGGGACCGAAGTTCTATCTAAAATTACAACTGAAAATGTTACTAACAACTAGTCCGTAGTTGTCGAATAAATCTATTTATGCCTGTATTAACGCCCCATTTAAAGCTTGGCAGTACTTAGTTTTAATAGAGGTAGAATAGGAATATACCCATTGAGTCCCGCCTGTTTGCCTGCATCTAAAAAGACCTGCCAGTACAGTTCTCTGTATTCCAGGCAGGTCTCCCAAGGTCCCCTCCTAATATCTGTGGGGATACTTTCTAAGACAAAAAAGCTAAAACTGGCCTGGCTACATGAAGTTGTGTGTTTAAAGAGGGCGTTGGTATCATTCTTGTTTTTAATATTGTCTGTACTTTCATAAATGCGCCTTTTTAATTTGTGCTCTGTTTTGCCTACATAAAATGAGGCACACTTGGCTGCACGTCACCAAATAAACAACCCTCTCACTATTACAATTGTAATACTGATGGCTACTAAGTGTTCTGCCCTGGCTTGTCAATACAAGACTCTCCTTATTGGCCACATATTGGCACTGTTGACACACCCCACATTTTTAAGTCCCCTTACATCTAATACTAGAAGACCCCTTTCCCCCTGTGTTGGACTCCAATAAATTCTTCAAACTCTTAAATTTATTTATAAAAAAGGTAAGGGGACCTTTTTCTGAGAATGGTAGGTCAGTAAATCCCATAAATCTTTCCCATTCATTTTTCACAATGTTGCTGAGACCTAAAATACTCACATTAAACTCTGTGATAAAAGCTCTACTAACCTCATAGTTAACTGACCTCGCCGTGTTTTGCTACAAATCACTGGCTCTGTCCTCCCCCAGGACAGGGAAACATTTTTCTCTTCTACTTGCCTTTACTTCACTTTTAATATTATTATTAAGTTCATCTGGATATCCCCTCTCCAAAAAAAGCCGGTGTAAAAATTCACATTCATCTCTACAATCCGTGTCACGCAAAGTCATTCTAGAGGCACGTATACATTGGCCCTTAACTATATTCTTTTTCCTGAAACTGGGGATGTGCACTAGTGTAGTTAAAGTAATGGAATATGTATTTTTCCGAAAGACCTTGGACTTCACGCTACCGTTCAGTCTTTTCTGGCATAGCATCTAGGAAATATACAGAATCTCTGTAAATGGTATGTGTAAATTTAAAAAAATCAGTCTTAGTACCTGGGTATTACAAAAATTCATTTAACTTGGCCTCTGTCTCTACTCAACAAATACAGATGTCATCTAAATATCTAACATATTTGGTCCAACAATGCCTGTATTCATATAAACTTTTTCCCACCAGGCCTAGACAATGTTAGTGTAGGTGGGGGCACAATTTGCCCCATTGCAACTCCTTTGACTTGGTGAAAAAATTCCCCACTGAAGTATAAAAAGTTGTTTTTGAGAACCAAGTCCATAAGCCTCAAGATAATATGTAAATCATTATGGGAAATCTGGACATCCTCCGTCAAATACAGTTCTAGCCATTCCAACCCCTTAGAATTGGGGATTATGGAAAAAAGGTCCTTAATGTCAATAGTGACAAAAAGGACCTGTTGATGATCTAATTCCAAGTCAGTTTTCTGTAAAAATTCCCATGAGTTCTCTAATATTTATTTGTTTGTTCTGCCCGTGGGGCTTAAGCTTGGTATCTTTAAGTATTTAGCTAGAGGCGCGGTTTTGGATCACTCTGCCGAAACAGTAGGCCTCAGTGGAGGGTCTAAGGGGCTTTTATGTACTTTCAGGATTCCGAAAATATTAGGAATCCTGGGTCTGTCATTACTTAAATATTGATAAATGTCCTTACTTGTCAGCCCATCCATTAAAAAATCATAAAGTACTACACCAGTCAAACCCAACAATTGCCAGTCAATACATGCGATATAACTGGTGAAAAATGAGTGTCCGGTTCCAAGGAAAGAGACAGAAAATACATATACTGTCGTTTATTGGTACATCAGGTTAAGCGCTTTCATCTATCCTCCATAGACTTCTTCAGGAAGGATAGATGAAAGCGCTTTACCTGAAGTACCAATAAACTACAGTTTTGGTATTTTCTGTCTCTTTCCTTGGAACCGGACACTCATTTTTCACCAGTTATATCGCATTTATTGACTGGCATTAAAAAATCATAAAGGGGCCATATCAATCTTTTTATAAGCAATGTTAATTTCGTTCTTCGGTTTTCTCCTGTATGTATCAATATCCCCCAAAAGGTTCCACATTTTACCTTCATAAATTGCTGAACTCATGATCACAGCACCTCTGCCTTTGTCAGGCTTCATAATCCTGTATACTTTCATCGGCCCTTAATTGTTTGAATGGGGTCCATTCATCCTTTTTTTAGGTTAAATACCTTTCTATTAGACTCTTGGGTAATGTACTTCCTAAACTCCTTCTCCATTAATGCCTCAAAATTTATCAATTGAGGATGGGTGGGGGGATTAAAGACACTTTTACACCTGGGTTCCTGTCCCTGATGTAAAGATGTGTTCCCTTGCAGTGTTATTTCCAAATTCATTTTACGTAAAAAAAAAAAAACAGACTAAAAATACGGGGTTAAGTTCATAATCAGAGTAGTTATACATGTTAGTTACCCAAGCACTGTTTGACTCCTTCAGATATTATGTCATATTGTGAAGTGTCACCATTAACATTTATGACTTCACCATCCTTCAATATCTCATACATACCCCCCTTCCCATACTTTGCTGCCGCATTGTATCCCTGAAAATAATGAGGGGGCCTGGTGGTTCATTATCTTCTCTGACCTGCGAAGCAGGAGATACTCTAAAGGGTCATGCAATGAATGTTCAACTTCGTTAGAACCCCTTCTGTTTTGCTCTGGAAATACATTTTTACAATTAATGGAGAATGAGTTTAGGAAGTACATTACCCAGGAGTCTAAAAGAAAGGTATTTAACCTAAAAATGATGAATGGACCCAATTAAAATAATTAAGGACCGATGAAAGTATACGGATTATGAAGCCTGACAAAGGCGGAGGTGCTGTGGTCATGAGTTCAGTAACTTGTGAAGGTAAAATTTGGAACCTATTGGGGGATATTGATACATACAGGAGGGTATCGAAGAACAAAATTAACATTGCTTATAAAAAGATTGATATGGCCCTTTATGATTTTTTGATGAATGGGCTGATAAATAAGGACATTTATCAATATTTAAGTAATGGTAGACCCAGGATTCCTAATACTTTTGGAATCCCGAAAGTACATAAAGACCCCCTAGACCCTCCACTGAGGTCTATTGTTTCTGCAGAGGGATCCAAAACTGCACCTCTAGATAAATACTTAGATACCAAGCTTAGGCCCCATGGGCAGAACAGCAAACAAATATTAAAGGACTCATGGGAATTTTTATGGAAAATTGACTTGGAATTAGATTATCAACAGGTCCTTTTTGTCACTATTGACATTAAGGACCATTTTTCCGTAATCCCCCATTCTAAGGGGTTGGAATGGCTGGAATTGTATTTGACGGAGGATGTCCAGATTTCCTATAATGATTTACATATCTTGGGGCTTATGGACTTGGTTCTCAAAAATAACTTTTTATACTTCAGTGGGGAATTTTTTCACCAAGTCAAAGGGGTTGCAATGGGGGCAAATTGTGCCCCCACCTACGCTAACATTGTCTTGGCTTGGTGGGAAAAAGTTTATATTCTCCAATCTGAATAGCATTGTTGGACCAAATATGTTAGATTTTAGATGACATTTGTATTTGTTGAGTAGAGACCGAGGCCAAGTTAAATTAATTTTTGTAATACCCAGGTACTACGACTGATTTTGTTTTTTAAATTTACACATACCATTTCCAGAGATTCTGTATATTTCCTAGATGTTGCGCTAGAAAAGACTGTGAAAGGTAGTGTGAAGTCTAAGGTCTTTCGGAAAAATACATATTCCAGTTCTTACTTGCACTACACTAGTGCACATCCCCAGTTTCAGAAAACGAATATAGTTAAGGGCCAATTTATACGTGCCTCTAGAATGACTTAATGTGACATGTATTTTAGAGTTGAATGTGAATTTTTACACCAGCTTTTTTTGGAGAGGGGATATCCAGATGAACTTAATAATAATATTAAAAGTGAAGTAGTGGTAAGTAGAAGAGAAAATGTTTCCCTGTCTTGGGGGAGGACAGAGCCAGTGGGTTTGCAGCAAAACACGGCAAGGTCAGTTAACTATGATGCTAGTAGAGCTTTTATCACAGAGTTTAATGTGAATATTTTAGATCTCAACAATAATGTGAAAAATGAATGGGAAAGATTTATGGGGTTTACTGACCTACCATTCTTGGAAAAAGGCCCCCTTAAATTTATTTATAAAAAAAGTTAAGAGTTTGAAGAATTTGTTGGAGTCCAACAGAGGGGACTGGGGGTTCTTCTAGTATTAGATGTAAGGGGACATATAAATGTGGGTCGTGTCAATAGTGCCAGTATGTGGCCAATAAGGAGAGTCTTGTATTGACAAGCTAGGGCAGAACACTTAGTAGCCATCAGTATTACAGTTGTAATAGTAAGAGGGTTGTTTATTTGGTGACGTGCAGCCAGTGTGCCTCATTTTATGTAGGCAAAACCGAGCGCAAATTAAAGAGGCGTATTTATGAACATATCTACGATATTAAAAACAATGATGCCAACACCCACTTTAAACACACAACATGTGAAGTTCAATCTCGCCGTTCATTCTTTACTGATCGGTTCGGTATGGACGTTTGCAAAGCTCGAGATTTACCAGTAGCTCGAGGCCAAGTCCCTTATCCCATGATGCACTGAGAATTACCAGATCTAGTTTGCCGCGGCATCTGATCAGAGGTTCCAGTTTTTGCTAGAGCCAGTATTTCTTCAAAACCGTATTTTGCAAGTTATTTAAAAAAAACTTTCTATTGTTATTTCTAATAGTTGTTAGACTAGTTTTGTATAGCTTCTTAAAAGCTCCCCTTTCCCATGTGTGTTACTTAGAGTAGTTTTATCGGCTTTGAGTTTTTTGGCCTAGTTTAGATCTTCCTGCATTTTATATAGATTATAACCTTTTATATTTAGCTTGGTGTTGGGCCATAGTTATAGTGAGTGTGTTTTCTCTACATTTTAGAGCATAGTTCTCTTTTTGGTATTTTTTCTAGGCTTATTTGTGTGGTGTGCCTTTAGAGCCTAGGTGTGGTTCTTCAATAGTGTATATATTGAGTACTTTTTTTCTTGGGCTTAGTGTGTGCTTGTCTTCTGTATTTTAGCCTAAGGTACTTTATTATTGGATATGGCTGAGGATAAGGATAAGCACCCAAAAGTTTGGTTTTAAAAAGTGTCTAGACTGCGGGCAAAAAATCGTCTGTTACTGACGGCCATGTAACTTGCGTTTACTGCTTAGGAGCGGTCCCATTTACAGGAGTCATGCAGTATTTGTCACACTCTTTTTTTCTCTAGGGTGCTACTGGAGAGGAAAAGGAAATTAGTTGACAGAGGTTTGTTACTACACCCGTTTCATGAAGCATTGAGTGACCAGGATGTAGCCAGTAAGTCCTCCAAGTCCTCTAAATCTTTAGGGGACTCTTAAGGACTCCAAACAGTCAAAGAAATCCAAAAAGTTGGAAGATCCTGCGACATCGGCTCCACAGACCTTGGAGCCGACTGTCTTTTCTTTTCGGAGCCGGCCCACACCTCTGGAACCAGTGTCTGAGATGCCTCTATCTCCACTACTTCACTCGGCACCGTCGGTGCATTCTTCTAGGTCTTCTGTCTGCCTGTTGGATTTGGATATGGATTGATTGGTGCAGAAGCTTTTACGGGCACCAGGCCGTGCTAAATTGTTGTCGGCTCCGACCCTAGCATCTGAACCAAAGACCACTACCCCTGACTTGACTGCCCTACCGAGCTGTACCGGACCTTTGGAGCCAGAGGGAGCTGAACCGTTGATTGTGGAACCTTTGGAGCTGAGACCTGCTCCATTGCCCTCTGTTCCATGTATTCTGATGTGCTCAGCGCCGACCGGGGACTCTAGGAGCCGACACTCTCCTGTTGGATCCAGGGAGGATAGCTACACCGACTTGTTGGTGCCGACTCTTCCTCTCGGGACTTCAGTTCGGATGAGCTCAGCTCCTACCTCCGGCTTGGAGCCCGCTGCCTCGGTGTGGGAGGGGTTGGTGGTTCCTTCGGGTCTGTTGACTCCTCCTCATTGGAGCTGTGATGTCTTCGAAGCCATGAAGAGAGCCTTGTCCCCCAAGACCTCCTCGACTCAAGGTTTTGCTTTCTCATCCCCAATGCTCCTGTGTCTGCTTCCATCGTCCAGGCTAGGCGTAGAGACCCAGAGCCTCAGGTAGCCCCACAGGGCCCCCCTGCTCTTCTGAGACCTTCCCAGAGGCTCCCACTGAGGAGGTCCCCAGGAAGAGATTGTGCAAGAGTAGACACTTGGACTCTCCACAAGAGTCTTTAACATCTGATACTGACTTGGATGAGTCAGAAGGGTCCCCCTCTGAGGATGTCTCCTTTGTGGAGATGCTCAAGATCCTTAGGCAGAGAGGTGATTGGCAGTCCAAAAGCCCTACTGAGGACGAGTCAGTTGTCCTGAAGGCTTTCAGGTCTCAACCCTCCACTTCTTGGGTGTCTCCGCCCTTCGATGAGCTCATGCAGCTGGTCTCTCGGAGGGCATGGGAGTCACCGGAGTCCATGGAAGCCTGTTCCTCGGAGGCCTAATAAGTTTATTTCCGCTTTAGCAGATAAAACTTTTTTGTCCAAAGGAGTCCCTGTTGATGCCATGGTGGTGGCGACAGCCACCAAAAAGGAAATGTCTGAGACTCCCTCGTCTATTCATAGGTTGGTACTGGGCTATCTGCCCGAAGGCATATATTAGCCCAGCCACATTGTGCAGTATTCACCACCCCTTTAGTAGTTCCCTAGACCCTTGTACTAGCAGCTAGTACCCTTGGCCCCTATCTAGTAGTGCTGTTGGTGTGATCCCCGGTGTGAACTTTGTTACCCATCCACTCGTCAAGGTTCCTCTTGGAGTGATAGTGAGGGGCTCTGTCTTATGTAGATCGGACCCCTGTTCCATAGTAAGGGAAGTCTCTGCGAAGGGAATCTATCCCTCCAGCATGTTCTATTCATTGTTGTGTTGAGGTTTATGTCCCTAGAGCGTGTAGCTCGAGTAGATTTGGTTTTGCTAAGATGGAGCATGTTCAACAATTCTGGGTTGGACATGGCTCTGTACGTTAGACAGATTGCCTCTGAGAAAGCGGTATGCAACAGAGAACAGTCTTAGCTTTTTCAATCGTGCTGCATAGGGCAACTGTTTGAGGCCAGTAATCCTCTTGGTTAGGTACCTTTGTGGTCTCTCCAGCTGCTGGAGATGTCTAGCCAGGTACATTCCAATTGGTGCATTGTACTTAATAATGGGTCTGATGAGGGAAGAGTAGAGGGGGTACCATTACATCCTTAGATCTTGATGCAAACCCTTTTGTGATCAGATAGGTCACATAGAAGGATTTTCTAACCACTTTGGCAACATGGTTATCAAAGGAAAGCTGACTATCTACTTGGGTCCCTAGATCCCTTATTTCTTCTTTAGTTTTCAGGGGATTACCTCCTATGTTGTAGTTTGCGGGTACTCTGTTTTTTCCAAAGGGGATTGCTACGCATTTTTTTGCATTTAGCTTGAGACCATGGCTTTGACACCATGCATCAGTCTCATTTAGGCCCTTCTGGAGGATCTCCATGTCGGCCGGAGACTCTGTTATAGCACCCAGTTTGCAGTCGTCCGCAAACTTAGTCAGCTACAGCCCTTCCATGCTTGCCTGTACTTCTGAGAATTATATGCCAAACAGGAGGGGCCCCAGGACAGAGCCCTGAGGCACACCACTCATTACTGGTCTGGATTCGGACATAGATCCTGCTACTCTTACTTTATGGGATCTGTCTGAGACCCAGTTTGTGATCCATCTTGTGACATAAGGGTTTATGCCCAGGCTGGTGAGCTTATCAATAATACCTGAATGGGGAATGGTGTCAAATGCTCCTAATAGTGAGTCTAAGATCATGGATAAATATTGGAAACGCTTGTTTAGTTCAGCGACTTTTACACTCCGTTCACTGAACTATTTGACCCATTTCACTAGGTTGCAAAGACATCTCCTTCAGGAGTTGGGAGATGCTCTTCAGCGTACTTGTAGCTACAGGGGCCTCTGACAAGTTTGTTGTCCAGCTTGCTACCCTAAATTCTATCGTGAACTCGCCCATGCGTCTCATGTATGCAGCTGATGGAACGAGTAGGGCAGCGGGTACAGGAATTGCTCTCAAGACATTCCTGGATGCACTTGTGTTCCTTCGCGGAGCTCTTTAAGTCTTCATTCGTTAATGCCCCTTTTGATGGCACATCCCTTTTTGGGCCGAAAGTGAAGGAAACTTTGACCAGATGTGAACAGGAGGGAAAGACTCTGTCTGCCGTCGGAGTCAGTTTTTCCACCCCTACTCGGCCTTACCCCAAAGGCCAAAGGGGAGGAAAGATGTGGTTCCGAAAAGCCCAAGGAGCCTTTCAGGACACGCATGGTGAAACCCCCCTCTAGGGGCATAGGAGGGAGTAATAATGGAAGATGCCGCCCTCATGGCAGAGGGGGTCCGCAACATCAGAGTGACAGAGATCACTTCTCTGTCAGTCCTATCAGCGCTCCTGAAAGGAGGCCCGCCTGTCCTGCTCAGGAGGCAGTCGGGTGTCTCTTATTTTTGTATCCAGACGCCTGGCAAGATGCAACAAAAGACAGCTGGGTACAAAGTATCATTTCCATAGGGTATTTCATACCTTTCTCCACATCCTCCCCGCCCGCAAGGAGAATCCCGGACGTTCCATCCAGTGACAGGTAACAAGCAACTGTAGAGTCCCAGCAGACCAAAGAGGATTCAGAACTTAATCAAGGTTCTTTTTGGTTCCAAAGAAAACAGGCGACTGGAGACCCATTTTGGACCTCGGCAGACTCTACCAATTTGTGAAGAAAGAGAGGTTCCAGATGGTCATGATACAGTCAATACTTCCCTTTTTAGAGAAAGACAATTGGATGTGATCTCAAGGATGCGTACTACCACATAAAAATGGCCAGGCCATCCAGAGATCACCTGCGTTTCTGGCTGGGAGCCAATCATTAATTTCGAGCCCTGCCCTTTGGTCTCACTACAGCCCCCAGAGTGTTCACCAAATGTATGGCAGTGGTCACGGCTCACCTGAGGCGTCTAGGATTCCAGGTGTTTCCGTACCTAGACAATTGGCTCCTTACCTCCACCACCAGGCATCAACTGATTCAGGCAAGGGAATACACTCTGACAGTGTGCAATCACTTGGGCATTACAGTCAACTCAGAAAAGTCTGCCTTGTCGCCATCGCAGCATATCATTTTTTATAGGGGCGGAGTTAGACACTTCAACCACCACTCTAAGACTACCAATCGAGAGAGTCTTTCTCCTTCGCCAGCATGTCCACACATTGGTATCGAAAGAGCACCAGCCACAGAAGTTCTAAAAGTATTGGGTTTGATGGCTGCAGCAATTCTGGCCATACCATTAGCAAGGATGCATATGCGGATTCTTCAATAGCTGCTGTTCACACAGTGGTCTTATCAGGAAATTCCAATGAATCATACAATCTTAATTACGAATTCTTGCAAGAGAGATCTCCAGTGGTAGTTGACGTCTCTTCATGTAACCATAGGATGCCCCTTTGTATTACCCCCCTCCTCATAGCCACTGTGACCACGGACGCTTCCCTGATAGGTTGGGGGCATTTTCAGGGAAAGACTGCTGAAAGCATATGGACGGATCAAGAGTCACATTTGCATATCAATGTTCTGGAGATGAGAGCAGTACTTCTAGCGTTGCAGTACTTTCAGGAATCTCTTCCTCTAGGAACGATTGCAGTTAAGACTGACAATATGTCAGTAGTCTGGTACTTGAACAAGCAAGGTGGAACCAAGTCTTACCTCCTTTGCCGAGAAGCCCTCAGAGTTTGGCAGTGGGCTGTTTTCTCCCACTGCTTTCTGTTGGCAACGCACATCCCGGGGAGATCAACGTGATAGCAGACAAACTGAGCAGGGCAATCTTGTTGCCGCACGAGTGGTCCCCCAAGAAAGAGATTGCGGACAGGATTTTCCACAAATTGGGCCAGCCTTGCTGTGATCTTTTTGCCAGCCACATCAACACGAAATGCAGAAGCTACTTTGCCCTGATTCCTCCTCTGGGAGAAGCCCCGAGAGACGCACTTGTACGCAGTTGGCCCACGGGTCTCCTCTATGCTTTTCCTCTCATCCCGTTGATACCCAGGTTTCTACAAAAAGCAAAATCTCTGGGAAGGACCATCATTCTTATAGCCTCTCGTTGGCCTCGGCAGATTTGGTTCCTATTTCTTCATCATCTCTTGGAGGATCCATGGATTCTGGACCCAGTTCCAGACCTTCTGACACAACCGTTGGGGGACCTCCATCCCTCCTTGCAGTCACTGAAGGTGACGGCTTTGACTGCTCCAGTTCCCCTCATAGCCAGGCTTCTTAACTTTTCAGTGAGACAAAACAAATCCATTTGTCTTCCCATAAGCTGTCCACTAGAAGATTATATCTTAGTAAGTGAGAGAGATTTTCCATATGGTCTTCTAAGCAGAAAATTGATCCTTATCAAGCCCCCTTGACATCCATATTAGAATTCTTGACTATGATCTTTAATAAAGGAGCGGCAGCCGCAACAGTTCGGGTTTGGTTGGCTGCTATATCTAACTTTCATCTTTGGAGCTGACAAGCCAAACATAATGTCCCACAAGTTGTCCAAGGCCTTTCTCAAAGGAACTTTTTCATAGGAGGCCTCCAGTGAAAACTAGTTCTTCTCCTTGGAATCTAAACTTTATGCTGTCTCATATAATTCTTCCCCCATTTGAACCAGCATCATCTTGTGATCTCAAATTTTTGTCATGGAAAACCATATTTCTGGTAGCTATTACTTCTGCCTGCAGAGTGTCAGAACTTCAAGCTTTATCTATTAGCCCTCCTTATTTGATTTGAGGACAAACCCCTCCTTTTTACCCAAAGTTTGTTCGGAATCTAATATCAACCAAGTCATTGAGTTACCACTTCCCTAACCATTCCAATAAAGTGGAGTATATGCTGCACAAACTTGATGTTCACAGACAGCTCAGATTCCTTTTGGACAGAACAAAAGGTATCAGGAAGTCAGACCAGCTCTTCATGTCATTCTCTGAAGCCAGAATAGGTAGACCAGTGGCCAAAACAACTTTGTCTAAATGGCTATCTGATTGTATCACCTTTGTCTACTCGGCTACTAATATGCCCTTACTACACAAGATTAAAGCTCACTCAACCAGAGCAGATGTTCTTCGTTTTCCATTGCTGCAGTCCTTACTATTGGGTATAGTCTGCGTCCAGTCGGCCCGAATACCAGAGTATAAGGCTGACGTCGGTCAGGGCGCATTAGACTGACGTCAGTACGTCAGGGTACTAATGCGCATGACCGACGTCATATCCTCAGTCTTTTTTGCCGCATGGTCCGATGCAGAAGCAGTTTTGCGAGTGCAGGTTGGCGTTCTGAAATATTTCCGAAACCGGAGTTTCAGACCGAAACAGAGTTGGCCAAGTACCCCGTTGGGGAACATTTTGGTTTTTTCTTGCCTCAGTATTTTACCGGATGTCAGAAAAAGTGAATAACTGTATTTCTTGTGGGAAACAGATACCTCATAGGGATTACCATACCTTGTGTATACCTTGTTTAGGGCCTGAGCACGACGTTGTTGGTTGCCGCTCTTGTGCTAGGTTTAACAAACGCACTATTAAGAGGAGGTTAGACTGTGCCAGGTTAGTGTTTGGGAAGCGTTGCAATTATAAAATGCCGTCGGATGGTCCGACGCCCGCTTGGCGCAAGAAGCGCAAGGACAAAACAGTGAAGCCTAGGGTTGATGAACCGCAGTCCCGGACGTCGGTTCTTTAGAAGGCTCAGTGGAGCCAGAGGTTTTGCCAGGAGTTTCCATGGAGTCTCAGGCAGAAACTTTACTGTTACAGGATGTGCCTTCTCAGGAGGTAGGCCAGGCTGAGGGGCTTCTCAGGTAACTGTTCTTCCCTCTCTTCCCAAGGTAGTTAGAGCCTCTCCTTCTGTTGCCAAAACTTCTTTGAGAGGTAGGCCTAGTTCAGCTTCAGTGGGGGCTTCTCCTAGCATTTCGGTTCTGTACCTAAGAAACATATGCTTAAAATGGCAGAAGATTTGATTACTATGATTAGAGGTTCTATGCCCCGCCTGATAAGAGGCCTAGGGTGGAACCGAGTTTGATAGTTTTGAACAGCGTTCAGAGGCTTCAGAGTCTTCTGCGGAAGACTTGCAGGAGTATCCTACTTATTCTGATTCTGATGTGGATGATTCCACTCCTACAGCTTCTCCTCCTGAGGATTTCTCATTTTCAGAGACTCTGCATTCCATGAGGGAGCACTTTAAATGGGAAGGCCAGGATTACTCTGATTCCAGGAAAAGGCTTAGGGAATTCTTGTTTTGTCCCCAGCATAGGCCCTTAGCTATTCCTCCTGTGTTGAATGTGGTGGAAGATGTTTTTGCAGAGGCTTCAATCCTGACTCTTTGCCTCCTGCTCCTGTTAAGCCTGATAGGTATTATAGGGTGCCCGAAGCTCATAAGTATTTGTTTAAGAGTCCTAGGGCGGACCCAGAAACTATTTCTCAAGGGCCTAAAGGTGTTAAGGCTTCTGTGGTTAAAAATCCTGTTCCCACTGATAAAGAGGCAAGGGCCTTGGATAGGTGGGGAAAGAAAGTGTATACTTCTTCCACTCTAGCCATGAGAGCGTTGAATTGTCAGTTTTACATGCTAAAATATCAGAATTATCTCCTTTCACAATTAAAATCTAAGGTGGATGCTTTGGCGGAAGGTATTGAGTGTAAAGAGTTGCTGGACTTGGTTCATGTGTCTGAGCAAGTGGGTAAGCATTCTTTGCAATGTGGTTTTGATGCTGTACAGGCCTCCTCGAGGGTGGCTGCTACTAGTTCTCTTCTTCTGAGGCATGCCTGGTTGAAGGATCAGAATTTAGCTGAGCATGTTAAGACAAGGATTTTGGATGCTCCTTTACAGTCTGATGTGTTGTTTGGATCGCCTGTGGAAGCAGTTTTAAAGAAAATGGAGGACAAAGCTAAGTCTATGCAAACTGTTAAAGATTTTTGCAGGTGCAGCCACCAAGTTTAGTAGAAATTGGCCTGCTAAGGGGTGGACATATCCTGCTTATGATTCCCAGTCTAGGGGTAGGTCTAGACGTGGTAGGGGCAGGGCTCAAGGTTCTTTTAGGCCTAGAACAGGGAGTTCACCTGCTCAGACTTCTGGTGAGGGCAGGGGTCAGTCCTTTCGTAAACAGACCCAATGACCTGTCTTTTCAGCTGCCAGTAGATTCTCGTCTGGCAGCTCCTTTGGGAGGAAGACTGTCTCTTTTCAAAGAAAATTGGGATTTAATTACTCAAGACAAATGGGTGTTGGATATCATTCACCACGGTTACAGATTTTATTTCCATACAATGCCCCTTTCAAAGGCATGCCAGACGTTCCTCCTCCACAAAGAAAGGAGGCTCACAAGCAAGTTTCTCAGTTCCTCCAGATGGGGCCATTCAGCCAGTCCCTGTATCAGAAAGGGGCCTAGGATTTTATTCTCGCCTGTTCCTAGTACCAAAGAAGGGGAACACGTGGAGACCAATTTTGGATTTATCTCTCCTCAACACTTTTCTGGACATTCCCAAGTTCAAGATGTTGACGTTACAACAGCTTTTACCTCTGCTGGGCAAAGATCACTGGATGGTAACTTTAGATCTCAAGGAAGCTTACCTTCATGTGCCTATAAGGTTAAGTTGCAGGAAGTATCTGCGGTTTCGAGCTGGAAATTCTCATTATCAGTTCTCTGCATTGCCCTTTGGCTTATCTACTGCCCAGAGTATTCACAAAGGTTCTGGCTCCAGTGATAGCTTACTTCAGGCTTCAAGGAATTCAAATCTATCCTTACTTGGACGACTGCCTGATTCTGGCTCAAGAAAAGGAAGACCTTCTACAGCATCTGGAATATGTTATAGCAGTGCTAAGATGCCTAGGGTATTCTGTGAACGAAATAAAGTCCAGTCTAGTACCCTCTCAAGACATGTGCTTTCTGGGTGTGAGACTGAATACAGCAGCCCAGATGGCCTTTTAACCCCGGACAAACAAAAGAGTCTGTCACTTTACTTCCATCAACTATCTCATCAGTCCGTGCTGACTGCAAGGACAGTCCTTCAAGCATTAGGGTTCATGGCATCTTGTATTCTGGTGCTTCCCAATGCCAAACTGCATATGAGGAAGCTACAATGGTATCTCAAAAATGTATGGACACAGCACTGCCAGGATTTGGACACTGTCATTCAAATAATACCTTGCCTTCAAAAGAATTCTTGTGGTGGGCTCAGGAATGTCACCTAAACAAGGGACTCTCTGTGACCCGCCAGAGGCAAGTCAGATTTTAACGACAGATGCCTCGGACATTGCTTGGGAGCTCATCTAAATGGAAAGTGGATACAAGACAAGTGGGTTGCCAGACTACAGCATCTACATATCAACATGAAGGAGATGTTAGCAGTCCAGTTTGCATTAATGGCTTTCAAGGAGTTACTTCTTCCAGGGCAGGTGTTGATTCTAACAGACAACACAACTGTCATGTGGTACATCAACAAGCAAGCGGGAACACATTCTTATCCTCTATGCAGGCAAGCAATGATTTTATGGGAGACTGCGCTAAGCTTGCAACTAACTCTTCAGGCAAGGTTTCTGCCAGGAGCACAGAACTCCTTAGCAGATGTGTTAAGCAGACAAATCATGGATCCCCACGAGTGGAAACTGGATCTTCATGTATTTCAGAAATTGACAGTGTCATGGGGAACTCCAGACATAGATCTGTTCGCTTCTCCACTAAACCACCAGCTGCCAAAGTATTGCACAAAGGGGTTTCATCACACAGCTTGGAAAGTGGATGCTCTGTCTTTCAGTTGGAAAAACCTTCATGTGTATGCCTTTCCACCTCTGCCTCTTCTTCCAAAGGTACTATTAAAGGTCAGACAAGACAGGCCAAGGATGATTTTGATAGCTCCAGATTGGCCTCGGCAACACTGGTACCCACTACTACGGAGTCTGGTAAAGAAGCCTCCATGGCCTTTACCTCTGATTCCTCATCTGTTATCTCAGAAGGACGGTCATCTGCTCAATGTCAAGCTTCACTCTCTTCATCTAACAGCCTGGCATATTCTGTGTTGAAACACAGCAGGTCTCAACTTCCTCAACAAGTTTTAAATGTGATTATGGAAGCTAGAAGACCTAGTACAAGGAGAGTGTACGCAGAAAAATGGAAGAGATTTTTATTTTGGAGTACAGCAAAGAATTTGGAGATTTCTGAGCCTAATTTGAGTGTGGCTCTTCAATATCTTACTGAGTTATTGGACAAAGGTTTGTCCTTCTCTTCCATTAAGATTCATGCTGCAGCAATTTCAGCTCACTATGATTGTGACCCACCTTTGTTTTCGCATCCTTTGTTCAAGCAGTTTCTTAGAGGGGCAAAGAATATAAGACCCCCACGTAGAGCTCCTACTCCTGCTTGGGATCTCAATTTTGTGTTGGAAAAACTTACTCTACAACCTTTTGAGCCTGCAGCTACTGCTGAATTGAAATACTTGTCATGGAAGACTGCTTTTCTGTTGGCTATTACTTCTGCAAGAAGGGTGTCTGAGTTGCAGGCCCTTATGGCAGTAGAGCCCTTTTGATTTTCCATAAGGATAGGGTATCATTACGCACTAATCCTTCCTTTATGCCTAAGGTGGTTTCTAGTGTGGCTTTAAACCAAACTATTCATTTGCCTACGTTTTATGCAGACCCTCAAAATAAAGGGGAAAAGATTTTGCACACTTTAGATGTACACAGGCAATTGCGTTATTATTTAAGCAGGACTAAGGATTTTAGGCAGTCTCAGCAGTTGTTTGTTTCTTTTGCTTTGAGTTCACAGGGCAAGCCTGTGTCAAAACAAACTATTTCTAGGTGGATTGGCTTTTGCATTGCATTTTGTTATTCCCATCATGGCAAGGAGATTCCAGCTGGGATTAGGCCTCATTCCACTAGGGCTACTGCCACTTCAACAGCATTTCTAAGGGGGGTGGCAACTAAGGATATTTTGGAAGCAGCTACTTGGAGTTCAGTGCATACTTTCTCTAAGCATTATCACCTTCCTATCTACTCTAAGTCTAGGGCTGGTTTTGCCACAGCTGTTTTGCAAGGCATGTTGTCAGCTCCTACTTCTTTATGATTTGCCAGCCTCCCTTACCTCTGCTTTGGGATTCTACCCAATAGTAAGGACTGCAGCAATGGAAAACGAAGAACATAGTACAGTTTTGTACCTACCATAAATGTAGATGTTCGAGGATTCCATTGCTGCAGTCCAATTTACCCTCCCTCCTTCCCCTCTGTGTTTAGGGGTGGTTGTGTAGGTGAGTTTACATGCTTATATTTTTGTATATATTCTTGTATATATTGTACATGTTTTGGTGCAGGTATTTTGGGACTTGTCTTTTTAGGGTCTTCTGACATCTGGGGCAAGAAAAGACTGAGGATATGACGTCGGTCATGCGCATTAGTACCCTGACGTACTGACGTCAGTCTAATGCGCCCTGACCGACGTCAGCCTTATACTCTGGTATTCGGGCCGACTGGACGCGGACTATACCCAATAGTAAGGACTGCAGCAATGGAATCCTCGAACATCTACATTTATGGTAGGTACAAAACTGTACTTTTCTACATCTTCTGCTTTCCAAACCAAATTGCCCCTTGATAACATTTGTGCTGCAGCCACTCGGTCTAAACCTCATATCTTTATCACTCATTACAAAGTTGATAAGGCCTCCAGGGACAGGGCTTCCTTGGGGTCTATGGTGCTGAGGAATGTACTCCCGTGAGCCACCCGAGATTGATGGTGCTAGGGACGCTAACCATCAGTAAAGAGTGAACGGTGAGATTGAACAACTTCACATTAAAAGTTATGTACTCACCAATAACGTTCCATGTGAGTTGTTCATCTCGCCTTCATTCTTGCGTCCCTCCCTCCTTCTCCCTCCTGGCTGATAGTTGACCTAGAGGTTGGTCTCATCCTGGTTGCTCAGTTCTTCCCCTCCTTGGGTGGATAGCTCAGTTATATGGTTATAGTACATGCAGCAAACAAGATCTGAGGTAATTCTCAGTGCATCTTGGGATAAGGGGCTTGGCCTCTAACTACTGGTAAACCTCGAGCTTTGCAAACGGCCGTAATGGAGCTGATGGATTGGCTCCGAACCCATCAGTAAAGAATGAAGGCGAGATGAACAACTCACATAGAATGTTATGGTGAGTACATAACTTCTTATTCATGTAGCCAAGCCAGTTTTAGCTTTTTTGTCTTTGAGAGTATCTCCATAGATATTAGAGGGGGACCTTGAAAGACCTGCCTGGAATACAGAGAGCTGTACTGGCAGGTCTTTATAGATGCAGACAAACAGCCGGGGATCAATGGGTATACTTCTCTTCTACCCCTGTTAAAATTAAGAGCTGCCAAGCTTTAAATGGGGCGTTAATACAGGCATAAATAGATTTATTACACAACTACGGACTAGTTGTTAGTAACATTTTCAGTTGTAATTTTAGATAGAACTTTGGTCCCTTCAAACACTTTGGTTTTGCCAGTAGATGGTGCTAATGTCACAACATTTGGAACATATTCTCACATATAAAGCACTAAGGCTTTTAAGTTTTGAGATTTTTAGAGATGAAATGTATTTGTATTCTTTTTATTAAATAATTTTATGTAATACACAACAGGAAAGTAATTTTAATAATTGTAGTGTTGTACTGTTTCATGATATTCATTTATAGTTTGCTTGAAACAGGGTAGAGAAATTTTAAGGCTTTTATGTGACAGTTTAAATGAATGTTTTAACTAAGAGGCGACGCTGATTGGATATGTAATTTTAGTACGTTATAAAAGAGCATCGATTTCTGTGTTCATTGATGAAGTCTGCTGTAGTAGATGAAAATGTGGAAGAAATTGTAGCATTAAATAAACCGTCTTGTAAGCTGTAGGATCTTGTCCGTTTCATTTTTTTAAGTTATTGGTTTATTTGCTGGTGATTTTTCCTTTCCATCTTGTTGGGTTATCTTCTAAATGGAGTACTGAATGTAGCCAGTAGTGAAGATTTGCAATCAGGCATTACTTGCCAAAATTAACTGCTTGTATCCAAGACAGAAAAAACAGTGGCAGTTGGCATGAGGGTGGCAACCTCCTCAACTGTGTGCATAGGATGATGAGGTCTCTCTAATGCTTTGTTCAAGTTTCTTGGTTCAGTGCATATTCTGATTTCATCTGAGATTTTCTTATGAGCAGCTACCATGGAAGACACCCACTCAGTTGGTTCTGTGACTGGACAAATAACATCTTGGTGCACCATCTTAACCTCTCTAGACCTTGTCTTTGTCTTGCGTAGCTAGTGGAACTCTCCTCACTTGCCTGACCACTGGACTGACCTCTGGGTCTACTTTCATGGAGTACACAGCTGGAAGTTTGCCTAGCTTGTTGTTGAAAGCTTTAGCATACTTTGAGAAAATAGCATCAGTGAAGCTGGAAGTAGGACATGTGCTTACATGATGAACTTCTTTGGTGAAAGAAAGCAGTTTCATTCTTAAACTGTCTCTGATACGTAATAATGACTGCACAGGTCTTCTGACTACATAGATTGCAAGCTGTAACCGTTGCCTGTCGAATAGCTCCAAAGCACTACTGAGCCTTCTGTTTGAATCTCTTCACCTCGATAAGCAACAAGCTTCGCACAGTTAACCAAATTAAGTTCACCAGCCCTTACGCTAGCAAATGTTTCTGCTGACATAACATTACACTTTGAACCATTGTCTTCTTTAAGTGACCATGGGTTTACCATTGATCAGGACAGTATAAAAACACTTTGTTCTTTGCCAGCAAATCTTCTGCATTAACCATTTCACTGACCACTGATGCATCATCTACATAGAAAGTAGGATTGCAGCTTTCTACATGATCAACTTGCTTTTTTGAGTGACCTTTCTTAACTGAATGAGGCCTGCTTGATTTACAAAACTTTTGAAAATGGTTCCATTTTTTACACTTGTGGCATTGCTGACCAAATGCTAAGCACTTCACTCTTTTAGACTCATGATCGTCACCATCCCGACAGCAATAAAACTTGGGATTTGCTGACTGACCCTTGTACTGCACTGCACATGTCCATTTTGCTGAGCTCGTCTTAGAACTTGCTGGAAAGTTACAGGTCCAGCCTGGAAAACCTGCAGGAGGTGCAGCTTCTAGCTGCCTCTGCTAGCCATGTGCTGCATGCTGTCTATGCCTGCTCCAGAGGCTGCTGAAACCATGCTCCTATCACTTGCAAGCATACTCATGTGCTTGTCTGTAAGCTCATGGATTTGACAAATCTCTGTAGCTTTGCTCAACATTAAATCACTGTTATGAAGAAAAATCTTTCTCTCTGCAGCATTATTAACACCACAGACAAGCCTGTCCTTTTTCAGCTCTTCTTTCAAAGCACCAGATCTGCAAGTTCTAGCTTTATTTCTTAAGTCAGATATAAGCTGCAAAAGTTTCTCTTGGCTTTTTGTCTCTCGTATACATAGGTGCCTCTGCAGTTTAACATTTGTCTGGGGGTTACACATTTCTCAAAATTTACTTTTCAAGCACTCACAGTCCTCTCTTGATGCTGCCGGTGCAACAGTATGGAGGCTTTCCCTCTCTCCATGCATATACTGCTGGTGCATACATAAATGGAACGCTCTTTCAATGGCTTCTGATCCCGCTAAGTTAAGCGAAATAAATGCCTTCATACATGCATCTTTGTCAGAAAAAGCTGCTTGTATGAAAATGTATTCCTGCTCAAATGCTCTCCAGTTCTCTGCAATATTATGATCAAACACAAGTGAACTGGGTCTGCCATTTGCCTCTGCCATATTAGCTTCTTTTTTTCTTTTGGCTTTTCCCGGTTAGGTGTCACCACAGCGGAACTCCGGTCCGCTATTGATTGGCAGTAGATTTTTACGGTGCCGAGGTGCCAGCCCAATGCCCAACCTTCAACGAAGGCACGCCCATTAACGCATGTCTTTCGAACGCCACTCTACTGCGGGGAGGACATGCAGACTCTACACAGAAGGCGCTCCAGACGGGAATTGAATGGGAGAACCTCTTGCTGTGAGGCGACAACGCTACTGCTGTACCACAACACACAGTAGTAATGGTGCTTGAAATTATGTACAAACATGCACACATATATGCCAGAACTTGTAACTATGCCCAATAGCACAACAGACTCTTTGAACCTACTGCACTTTGTTGAATAAGTCTTTGTAGCACAAGAATACTTTAAATCACTGTACTTTGCGAAACCACCCTTTATCAATGTATGAAACACTTTGAAATTACTACTTTACAAATGAACCATACGTGGCACAAGAAACTGAGTAAGAAACACTTGAAATGACTGCACTTTGCAAATGACCTGTATATAGCATGCAAAACTTTTCAAAGTGGCTGTACTTTGCAAAATAACTTTGTACAGTTTATGAAACACTTTGAAATGGCAGCACTCTGTGAATAAATGTACACAGCACAAGAAACCTTTCAAAATGGCTGTACTTTGACTGCAGTTTGCAAAATAACTGCACTTTGCACACAGCTCTATGAAATAATTGTGTTGTAATAAAGCACACACTGAGATACTTTGAACAGCTCTAGTTTTGCTTTGAATGGCTTTGGTCAATGCGAAATAGTAGCTCATGCCAAAACACTGTTTACTTGAAAACATGCAGTTGCCTTGCTTTACTAAGCTTATTTTGCCCTTTGTATTGTACCCGTTATGCCCATTTGACCTGTTATGCTCATCATACTTGTGCTTGTTGTACTTTAAACATGCTCATTATGCAAAACAGAGGTAACTCTGAACCCATATAAGTATTTCTGATAATTTTATCAAATATCGTGGTTTCGAACACTTCAAATGAAATGCACAAAATGCATAGTTGATTAAATGATTAATATGTTTTGTGCTACTTGTTTCAGTAGGTTTACAAATGCCTTGCATTGTTTTCTTTGCTAAATCATTTCTGTGAGTTTTGGTTACCTGAAGTTGGTTTCTGGTCTTTTGTATTTGTTTGAGCACTGTATCACCCAACCTACTCAATATGCCGCCTTTGTCAACTCTGCACCTCATGGCTTGAAGAAGTTGCACTCTTAATCCTGGTTCTGACACCATGTCGCTTGTCCGGTCAGGATAAAACAGACACAGTTGTAGGTTTGGTTCAGGCAGCTTTATTATATACAAATACGTCAGGATCAAGGTTTAGTAACTTAAACTTTAAACTTATAAACTGACTACTGCACTCATACATGTCAACATTGTGCTTGTTCTCTCAAAGTGGCACTGCTGCCTGCACGTGCTCACTATATGCATGTGCTTTCACTTGGAAATGCTTCGGTAGATCCTTTCATTCAACTTTGATACACTGTACCATCCCCTGTCCTCTTCCCAAGTGACCTGAAGGATTGCTGTTTATATATAATGTATACAGTGTATTCAGTAGTTTTGTTTCCCCATTAATGTTCCTATACTAAATCTTGGGCATCAGATAAGATCTGAGGAAATTTGGGAGAAGGGTTTATTATGGGAGAGGGAAAAGTTGAAGAAGCTTGAGGCTTGGAGCACTGATGTTGCTGGATCAGATATGATGAGCAGCTCTGAGGGCCTATAGATTGTATTGGGTGGACATAAATGAAAAGCGATGTATCATTATGGTAAGTACAAAACTTTCAATTTCTTCTAATTAAAAAAAATGGAGTACTAGGAAGACTAGGGATTAACAGATATGACAACTCCTAGTTGGGGTGTTTTTTATTTATTTATTTATTTTTATGGCAGGCAGTCCTTCTCTTGATTCTGCAAGTACAAAATTGCCTACTACAATTGGCAACAGAGGAGAAACTGCTTAGGAAGCTGAAGTTTAAACTGGATTGTCTGCAGAATCTACAGATCTGATGTTCTACTCATTTCGTTAACCTGTAGGTCTCTGTTCTTATCTGCCGCTTTTCTACAGCTTGAGCTTCCTGACTTGAGCTCCACCCTGTACACACAATGCCCCGCTCCTCCACCCTGTACACACAATGCCCCGCTCCCCCAACATACCTCAGGTAATGTTTGCTCCACTTAGCTTCAGCAGCAAGTTTGCCTGGCTTTTGAGCTTCCTCCATTTGCAACAGTGTTCATTTCTTTTTGTGATTAATTTTCCTTTTCTTTACCTCTAAATACCTTCTAGTTGTCCTCCCTCTCGCTCTTTCAGGCTAATCTGGTTTGTTTCCTTTTCTTCAAAAAACAAAGACTAAACCAACTAGGAAAGAACAAAAGACAGGAACAAGCAAACAAACTCAACTTTAATAAAATGGATAAGCGCTTTCGTCTAATGAATGTAGACTTCATCAGATAAAATACAATCACACTGATGCACATTTAAAATACTCGCTGAATCACATGATCAGGAACAGGAAAGAATTTAAAGGACCGCAACTAAAACCATACAAAATATAAGAAAAGCAAAAAACGTGATTAAAAGTAGTAATAAAAATGTTTTAAATTACCTGTCATGTAATTTCATTTTTAACAAACTAGAAATGCTGACAGAGTCATTAAGACCAGGTGAAACCGTGGCATTTAAAAAATACTTGCCACCAAAGTTCTCTTTGTTCAAGTATAATAGACCATCAACCTCTCCTCTGATTAACATGCACCTTCTCCAAAATAGAAAATAAAAAGTCTGAATGATTACACTTAACCTGGTGCTCTTATAGAGCATTAGTACTTTTATGCTTCCTCATATCATAGACATTCTCTGCCTTAGCTTTCTCTCCGTTTTTCCGATATAAAAGGCCGGACAGTGTTGACATAAAACAATGTATCAGTGCCCTGAGTTTGACAATTAAAACGGCCTGTAATCAAAAATTCTCTGCCCAGAACAGAAATTCTGTCCCCAACCTGAATATAACAACATTGGGCGCAAGCCCCACATTTATCCATCTTGCCACTGATTGACTGTGTCTAGTTTGAAATACCATCAAAGAAATTCTTAAAACCTAAACCACATCTATAAACAATCTTAGGGCAAGGGCCCAATTTTTCAGATAAATTTCTATCAAAAGAAAAGATACCCCAAATTTTTAACAAAATATAGGCGATATGGGCACTGTCCAGACTATAAGTAGTAATAAAAGAATGACTATATGTACATGCGAAATTGTTGGGGGCAGTAGATGAAACATTACCTCCCTGGAATACATGAAAAGAGACATGGATGAGCTCTCGGATCATGTAGCCCAGGCATGTATGACCCTAGCCTTGAGTAGCATCCTGCCATCGCCAAGAATGATACCACAATACAAGGACAAAATGGTTGACTTCAACAATTGGCTAAGCTTCAGATGTCATTCTATGGGGATCCAGTGTCTGCCTGGGACGACATGATCGACGGACCACGATGCTTTGCCAGAGATGGCCTGCACCTGTCGCCCCTGGTATTCCGGATACTGGCTAAGGCTCTTGCCACCCCTGTAGTGCCTTTTTTAGGCAAGTTTCAAACAACAAACTCACCACCGTAGCCGGTATAAGCAAGCAAAGTCTGAGGGTAATACTACTCAATGCTAGAAGTCTAAACCTCAAAATGCACTCACCTGAGGCACTCCTTAAAATGGAGAACAGTCATCTGTGCAGTGACTGAAATTTGGCTCAAGGCTAGAGAGAGCACCCTTGCATTACCAGGCTATAACTCGTCCCACACCGTTTGGCCACCTAACCTGGACCGAAACACTAAAGGCGGAGGCGTGTCCATATTCATTAAGGATATCCACACCTCCAAGCTAGTTGCTCAACATAATGCATCCGAAATTATCCAAGTGCAACTAACACTGGGCAAGACTGCAATCCAGATTGTAGTTTGTTACAGATCCCCTGCCATGCCCCAGGATGCCCACTCCACATTTCTTGATATACTTGGTAATATTAAGGTACAGCCCAATACCCTAATAGGCAATTTCAACTACCCCACCATCAACTGGGAAAACTAGTCATGTACTAACTCATTTGCTCAACGCTTTCTGGAATTCACAAATTCCAACGCCCTGGATCAGCTTGTCCATAACCCCACCAGGAGCAGCAATATCCTGGACCTGGTCATATATCATCCTATATCATCACATGGAACACATAGCCCTCCGGAACACACACCAGCACTGCCTTCACATAAAAACACAAACCATACACCCACCTTCCCAGAGGCTCTCAATAAAAATTTACCCAAACAGCAGTGACCTCCAAGGCAGAAATGTACTCTACCACGATAACACAACACTAATCACGAGACCCATAACTCTCCTAAATAGTGTGCCACTCAACCAAAGCCCCTAAGGGAAAACAGCATGCCCCACATACTAGTCATAGGTGACTTGATAGTGAGGCACACTGATGCTCAACTCACTAGGTTGAATAAGGAGAAAGTAACAGTCAACTGCCTGTCAGGTGCCAGGATCCGCCACATAATGCATGCACTCAGGTCCCTTAACAGGTACAAATATGACTCTGTCATTGTACATGTGGGTGTGAATGACCTGAGATGTACCTCCGTGGACTACATGAAAAGAGACATGGAGGAGCTCTCGGATTATGTAGCCCAGGTGGGTATGACCGTAGCCCTGAGCAGCATCGTACCATCACCCAGAATGATACCACAGTATAAGCAGAAAATTATTGATTTCAACAATTGGCCAAGTTTCTGGTGTCATTATAAGGGGATCCAGTATCTGCCTGTATGGGATGATGAGATTGACAGACCTCGATGCTTTGCCAGAGATGGCCCCTGGGCTTCCAAATAATGGCTAAGGCTCTTGCCACACCTATAGTGCCTTTTTTAGGCAGTGTTCCAAAGATCAAATTACCACTATAACAGCTACAAACAGATGCAATTTGAGGGTCATGCTGCTCAATGCTAGAAGTCTAAATATCAAAATGCACTCGCTCAAAGCACTCCTTAAAATGGAGAACATAGACATTTGTGCTGTAACAGAGACTTGGTTCAAAGCAGCAGAAAGCACCCCTGTACTACTAGGCTATAACTCATTCCACACCTTTCGGCCCCAGAACTTGGACCGTAGCTCCAAAGGCGGTGGTGTTTCCATATTCATAAAGGATGCGCACACCTCCAGACTGGTAGCCCAACATAACGCATCAGAGATGCTTCAGGTGCAGCTAACATTGGGTAAGACGGCGATTCAGGTTGTAGCCTGCTATAGGCCCCAACCATGTCCCAAGACTCAAACTCCACGTTCCTAAGCACCCTGGAGAATATTGGGGTCCAACCTAACACACTCATACTGGGTGACTTCAGCTACCCCTCCATTAACTGGGAAAACTGCTCGTGTAACATTACACCTGCCCAACGTTTTCTGGAATTCATTAATTCCAATGCCCTGGACCAGCTCGTTCGTACCCCCACTAGAGGTAACAACATTCTTGAACTGGTTATTACTAACGTGGGCGACCATTGCTCTACACCAGTCGTCAACTCCTCCCTGGTTAGATCTGACCACAAACTAATCACCTGGAAATCCCCCCCCCCCAAGGTAATTATGAAAAACCTCTCCAAAGCTTACTTTAGGCTCCTAAAAACAGAGGTGGCTAGCTTCACGACACCCATGCAAATGGATAATAGTTGCATGACAGAATCATATACCAGTGCACTATACGAACACGTACACAAATGCATGGATCTCTCCATACTCAATAGAACCAAGATGCTGTCCTCCAAAAAAAGGAAGCCAGTCTGGTAGTCCCCTGCCATAAATAAATTCTACAACAGGAGGAGGAAACTAGTGAGGAATAAGGTGAAGTCCCAAGATTGGAAAAACTCCCTTATCAGCCTCAACAAAATGTTGAGATCCCTCATCAAAAACTCTAAAGCTAGCTATGGAAATAGAATTGCAGCAGGTAGTAAAGACAGCCACAAGGACTTCTATAGTTGCGTAAAGAATTTCCACGGCAATACCCATATTTGCTCTGAGCTACTGCACAATGTACCTCCTATACCGAGCCAACAGATATTGCCAATATACTGGCTGACAGATTCATTGTCAACTTTCCCCCCCAGGGCCCAATCACAATACCAGTAGATTGCCAGGCACCCAGTATTACTGCTGCACAGGTTAAAACAGCACTGTCCAAGGTCAAGAATACAGCTTCTATGGTACCTGGCAGTATCCCTTGCTGTGTTCTATATGAACTACAGAGTGAACTGGCACCTTACCTGTGTGCCCTGTTCAGTCACAGTCTCACCTCAGGCTTTGTCCCTACCGAATGACCGACTGCTGCAGTCATCCCTCTCCTCAAAGGAGGAGCGACAACAGACCTTGGGAACGATCGCCCCATTAGCCTGACTAGTCTTGTATACAAAGCTATGGAACGAGTCATCATGGACCTAATAAACAAGAATATGGGGAATCTCCAAACTCTGGAGCGCACACAGTTTGGTTTTGTGAAGGGTAGATCATGCCTGCTCAACGTCAGTCACCAGAGCTGTGGATGAAGGCAAGGTGGTTCATACAGCCTACCTTGATCTGGCCAAGGCCTTTGGTACCATTCCCCACTCCGGAATCCTAGCAATGCTCACTAAGCTAGGCATCAACCCCTATATCACTAGGTGGGTTGCAAACTGGCTCACAGAACCCGCAGTGTGAAAGCAGCTGACTCCGTCGGACTGCCAACCAGTCACTAGTGGAGTCCCGTAGGGTTTGGTCCTGGGTTCTCCTATTTGGTATCTACTTCTCTGAAGTCCAGGCCAACACGAAGGGACTCTGGCTGACAAAGTTCGCATATGATTGCAAGTTGGGAACTATTATCAACTCCCCAAGTGATGTTGACATCCTACAGAAAGGCCTCACTGAGACCAGCGACTGGTGTCAGAACCATGGCCTTAAGCTCAATGCCAAAAAAAATGTCTTGTCATCCCCTTTGGGAAAACCCAGTTCCCATGAATTACCTTATCGATGGTAGTCCACTGAACACAGACTGTGTTCCAAGAGATCTGGAACACAGGTTGACAGCAACTTCTCTTTTGACCACCACATTGCCAGTGTGGTCAGCAAGTCCTATGTGGCACATCTCATTACTAAGGGTTTTGCATCCAGGAAGAAAGAGGTCATTGTCTCCCTCTACTCTTCCCTCATTTTGCCCATCGTTGAGTACAATGCCCTAGTTGGCATGTACCCCACTAAACACCTGCAACAACTGGAGAGGCCCCAAAAGCACATCACAAAGAGGATCCTAGGCCTTAAAACATTTGTCCTATATGGACAGACTAAAAAAAACTCCAGCTATTTTGTCTCATATCGCCTACTTAGAGATAATCTCTGCTTGACTTACAAAGCCATGTCTGACCCAGATCTGTTAGAAATGCTGCATCTAAAGAAATCCCAATCCATCCGCACCACATGCTCCAGAGACCTCAACCTCATTACCACAATCGACAAAACCTGCTGGAGGGACAGGTTCGTAACCCAGAGACTGCCCATGCTATGGAATAGACTTCCCATACATGTCAAGCAGAGCACCTCACTTGGCCCTCTTCAAGAGAAATCTTGATGAGTGGCTGGGAAAAGAAAATTCACCCCAGGGATCACTCCAGTGACTTTACTTGACAGAGGCACTGGGAACTAAGGTCTGGTGGCATGGTGCCAGAGTAATCCTATAGACTAGGCTTGTAAAGGCTCCAGGGCCATTAGCCTAGTACACACCTATGAACCTATGAATATGAGCAACCAATGTTTCACGCCAGTGGTCAACTCCTCACTGGTCAGATCTGACCACAAGCTAATCACCCTAGACATCAATATCCTGCCCCCACCCTGCTTAAAGGAAGCCACCGTAAAAAAACTTCTTCAAAGCCAACTTCATGCTTCTTAAGACAGAAGTGGCAAGCTTCACGACACCCATAGAGATGGAAAATAGAGGTAGGACTGCTGAATCCTATACAAATGCACTGTATAAGCAGATACACGAGTGCATTCATCGTGCCATCCCCAACAGAACCAAGATGCTATCCTCCAAAAAAAAAAGGAAGCCAATCTGGTGGTCCCCTGTCATAAACAAACTCTACAACAGAGGGAAAAAGGTGTTGCAAAAAAAGAGTAAAATCCCCTGATTGCAGGAACTCCCTGGTCAGCCTCAGTAAGAAGCTGAGAGCTGTCATAAAATCCTCCAAAGCTAGTTACAAAAATGAAATCGCCACTAATTCTAAAGACGGTCACAAAGCATTCTACAGCTATGTCAAGAATGTCAGTGGCGACACTCAGATCTGCTCTGAGCTACATCACAATGGCACTAGATATACAGAACCAACTGATATTGCCATCATCCTAGCAGATAGGTTCAGTGCAAACTTCACCCCCCAAAGGGCCCATCACTATACCGGAAGAATGCAAAACCCCTGTAATCACAGCTGCACAAGTAAAGACTACACTCTTCAAAGCCAAGAACACGGTATCCATGGGACCTGACAAGATCCCAGGCTGCGTTCTGCACAAACTACAGAACAAACTGGCACCCCATGTAAATACCATGTTCAATCATAGCCTCAGTTCAGGCTTTGTGCCTACTGAATGGTGCACAGCGACTGTTGTCCCACTCCACAAAGAAAGTGCCACCATGGACCCCGGGAGCTACCTCTCAGTTAGCCTGACGAGCCTGGTCTGCAAGGCCATGGAACGTATCTTGGAGCTTATAAATAAGGGCATAGGTAACCTCCAAACTCTGGACACCACTCAGTTTGGGTTTGTAAAAGGGTAGGTCATGTCTTCTAAACCTGATTGTCTTCTTTGAAGTAGTCACCAGAGCTGTGGACGAGGGTAAGGTGGTGCATACAGCCTTTCTTGACCTCGCCAAGGCTTTCAACACCATCCCCCACTTTGGAATTATAGTTAAATCCACTAGACTGGGTCTAAATCCCTATGTGACAAGATGGGTGGCCAACTGGCTCAATGACATAACCACGCAGTGAAAGTAGCCAACTCCAAATCCAACTTCAGACCAGTGACAAGTGAAGTACCACAGGGCTCAGTCCTGGGTCCTGTCCTGTTTGGCATCTACTTCTCAGAAGTCCAGGCTAATACAGCAGGTCTTTGGCTAGCGAAGTTTGCTGATGACTGCAAACTAGGTGCTATAATAGAATCACCTGATGATGTGGGCATTTTACAAAAAGGCCTCACTGAGACTGATGCTTGGTGTCAAAGTCATGGCCTCAAGCTCAACACTTCGGGGAAAAACACTGTACCCATGAACTACCACATAGGCGGTGGCCTACTAAACACAGAAAGTGTGATGAGACCTTAGGACACAGGTGGACAGTAGTCTCTCCTTTGATAAGCACATCGCCATAGTAGTCAGGAAATCCTTCTACTTGGCACACCTCATCACAGAGGGGTTCACCTCCGGAAAAAAGAGGTCATTGTTCCTCTCTACTCATCACTCATCAGACCCATTATAGAGTACAACGCCCCGTTTGGCATGTACCTCACAAGACATCTGCAACAACTAGAAAGGCCACAGAAATACCTCACTAAGAGTATTACAGGCCTCTAACAGATGCCATACTCAGACCATCTCAAAAAACTCCAGCTCTACTCCGTCGCTTATCGCCTACTCAGAGGCGACCTCTGCCTAACATACAAAGCCATGTCAAACACAGATCTGTTGGACATGCTACACTTAAAGAAACCCCAATCCTTCTGAGCCACACGCTCCAGGGACCCAAGCCTTGCCACCACAATAAACAGAACATGCTGGAAGGATAGATTCCTGTCCCAGAGAGTTCCCATACTCTGGAACAGACTACCCATTCATGTCAAGCAAAATTCCTCATTAGCCCTCTAAGAAAATTCTCGACAATTGGATGGGAAATGGGAAATTCACCCCAGGGATCACTTCTGTGGCTTTGCTCGACAGGGGCATAGGAAAATGACTTTCTTGGGTGGTGAAAGCCAGGGAACTTTTTTGGTTAGGCTTGTATAGGCCCCAAGGCCGATAGCCTAGTTACCTACCTATGAACCAGATGGTAGCATGAATGAAGCTTGTACATTATAGGAACTAGGTGCTTCACGGTTGAACCTTAAAAGGAGGCAATAAAAATTAGGTCATCTGTTCCCCACAACCTCATTCATAATTGAGTTAATCAAGACACTGTGATAACCCGGTTAATAAACAGATATTGTTTTATTCTTGTAAAAAAAAAAATCAAAACTAGAAAACATTCCTGGCAGCCCTAACCCATTTGTCCTTTCACAACGGCTCTTTTTTTGATGAAAAGGGTGGCTGCTACTAAAATGCAAAAAGGTGTTCAAATAGGTTGGCTTTCTATATATAACAGAAGAAACACCAAATGAAATAGGATGCGTTTTCAAAGTAATATCCAGATAATTACTAGTCATGTCCAACAGAATAAATTTCAAAAAAGTAGCATTAATATAAGCAGTAAAAGGAGGAATGAGATCAACAGAACCAGTCCATAGCATAAATAAATCATCCAAAAATGGCTATACAAATGAACGTACTGAAAAAAAATCACTATTGAAAAGGACTTGACTCTCCCAGGCTGCCATGATAAAATTAGCAAACAAAGGCCCACAAGCTGACCCCATGGCAACACCTGAGGCTTGTTTAAAATATTGACCCCAAAAAATAAATATAATTGTTGTCAAGGGCTAGTTCCATTAATGTAGATAAAACATTTATCCTGTTCTCTGATAAACCTGTATTAAGTGCTAAATAGTCTGAAAACCACACAAGACCTTCATTGTGTGGAATACAACTGAAAAGATCCTTTACGTCAGTAGTTATAAAAACAAAATCCAAAGCACAATCAGTCCCTTGACATTTTGCTAAAGAATCTCACAAATCTGTACATAAATGAGGGGTATTCATTACAAGTTCTTTCAATTCACAGTCAAGGAACTTAGCAATGCAACTAGTTTTCTAATGAGATAAAGCAACAATAGGCCTAAAAGGTGGATTAAAAATGTCCTTGTGGGTCTTGGGCAGCCCAAATGTAGGAACCATAGGATGATCAACGCACACAAATTTATATTCCAAGGGGGTAAGTTGGCCAAACAAACATCAATTCTTTGATAAGAAATATTAACCTCATTAATTGAAGCATCATAATAAAAAATGTTATACAAAACATTAGACACATTGTTCCATGATAACGAGGCCACCCCTTTATCAGGGTGCAAAAGTCGCAAACCAGCCCCCTTAAGCTCGTGTAAAAGTTCCTGCTGCTCAAAGTCCAAATTCCAAATATATCTGCAATGTTTCATTTCCCGTCCTTAATCGCATTTCTTTGTAGCTAGTTCTTTTTCTCCTTTCCTTCAAAAAAAAAAAAGTTTTTTTTCTCTCTCGCTTTTTCTGCGATTTTCCTATGTCATCTCAGCAGATGCCTCAAGGTTTTAAAAATGTACTTCCTGTGGGAGGAATATTCCCCTGTTTATTGCTTGGGGTCTACCCATCTTGAGGCCCCTTGTTCTATTTGTTAGGCCTTCCACCTTCATACTCTGGTGGACAGGAGGAGCAAGTGGTACTTAAAGGGTTGCTTCTTCCTTCCTCCACCTTGGGGGAGGTGCCTTCAACTTAATTGGCTCAACCCCCTCCTAAGAGGCCTAAGGAGACCCAGGATTGCAAGAAGCACTGTCCTGAGCAGATTTCCTCAGAGCATCCCAAGAAGGTGCCGAAATTGTGTGAACCGACTTCTCTGAACTTGGTTCCAATGCCTCCCCCTCCGGTCTTGGGCCGAGTAGCTCCTCACCAGCTCTGACTGTGTCGGCTGCTAGTTCATCACCAATGGGGAAGGTTCCTAGGTCCTAGTCTCGCTCCCCCAAGGAGATCTCCACGTCCCTGTCTTTAGCTTTTTAGGTCTTTCCGGAGTCTATTCTCCAAGGACGTCGGCAGACTGATTGAGGCAGTTCCTCAAGGCCCAGATTCAGATGGGGCTTGTGTCCACATCTGGATCTGTGAGGATTTAACCTTTTTGACCTTTGGTTCTTTCTCCAATTAGCCCTTTGATTTTGGATTTTTCGGTGCCATTGGTCTCCGGTGCAGAGGTGTAGGAGCCAATACAGATTTCCTCTTCGTCTCCACCTATTTCCCTGACATGCTCTGCTCCTTTGGCTTCAGTTCCTGATGCACATCACATTCGAAGTCGTCTTTTGGGGAGGGAAGGAGCACCCACTATGCACAGTGGAATGCAGGACTTTCCTACCTTGGAAGAAGCAGTTTTCTTGGGGGGGGGGGGCTCCTCAAGAATGCTTCATAACAGCAGAAGACTTCTTAGATTTCAGGGATTAATGGCATTGGTCAGCCTCATAGTACACATACCAAGGCTTGACGTGCAAAATATTCATCAGTACCTGAGACCACCCTTGCCCATTAAACAAAGGTACCAGTCCTCACTTGTTCAAAAGCTCTGTTGGTGAGCCTGTCAAGTAAGGCTGAACAGGGGAAAGTAATTTTCCTTCTGAGTGCACCCAAACTGTGGTAAATGATGCCATAGACTGGGCTTGGGTGGTGTATGCATATATTCACAGTAATATGAGGACTCGGATGGCACTCGAAGAAGCTTCCTGTCAGTGAATGAATTGCCCATCCAATCGAACTTTTCAGTACTGTATGCCAAGACTGGTCAGAATTCTTTTTATGATGTTTGATTAAATTAAAATTCTGTATGTATTTTTAAGGATATTTCCGAATATCCATCTACAAAATCATGATTGTTAGATGGCAAACATCCGTGACAAAACTGTGCCTTAGTATGTATAAAATGGCACCATTTGTTTGCCCGCTGGAGAGAGAGCTTTTACGATATTAATGCAGATATAAAAAGTATTGCTAGTATTCATAACTGCTTTACCAAGAAACATACCTCAGATTCTTCACATAATGCACCTCGTTTTAATGTAAATTCTAATCTGCTGTTAATCTTTCCATTCATTACTGATGGGTTCGGCTCGGAACAGAGTCAGCCTTTTTACCAAGCTCGCTCCAGCCAAAAAAACTCTCGAGCTCTCTACCCAGAATGTGCTTCTCCCTGCTATCTTAGATCTCGTTTGCCACATAGCTGTAAAGCCGTGTTTCAGCCGAACTCTCAGCTAAGTGGAACTTTATAATTTGTGTAAAAAATTTTGGATATCTTCATATTTTATTAAGCGATTAGTATTGCCAGTGTCTTTTCTTCTGTCTGACCTTGTTTTTCCTCTCTACCCATTGTTACCATTGGTAAACTTTCAAGTACCATTGTTGGTATGGCCTTTCCTCCCTTACCCTTGTGGTATTTCTTCAATACCATAGTTGGTATTGTCTCTCCTGTTTAACCTATTAGCTTTGACTTTTATTCAGGTGTTTCCCTTCTTTTCTGTACATACCAGTGTATTGATATATTTGTGATTTTTTTTTGAACAGAGTTGACTTTATTCTAATTGGATTATGCAGTTGGCCTGTGGTGTCTTTTCTATCAAGATGTCAGATAAGAAAGGTACTTCAGGTTTTAAGCATTGTACTTCATGTAAGGGCAAGTTACCTAATAGTGATTCTCATGTTGACTGTGTATACTGTTTGGGAGTGCCCCACCTTTTGGTGCAGCCTCCGTGTGACATTTGTTAGAGTTTCAGTCAACGCACTCTTAATGAGCACAAAAATAATTTCATTCTGAAAGGGTTACTCAAGTCTCCCTTCTTAGAGGCCATTTCTGTGATGGAGGTCTCAACCGCTCCTTCTAAGGACAAAGAGAGATCCCACTCTGTTCCTCCATCACCATTGGGTGATCAGAGCAAGCTTGGGAAATCAAAGGTCCCAAAGTTATCTTTTGAGCACAAATCTGCCTCTTCGGCTCCATCTTCATCAGCTTCAACCATTTCAAAACCTTCGATACTGGTGCCTGTTTTGGCACTGGTTCTGCCTCCAGCACCGATCTTAGACTTTAATTACGCCTGTTTCGACTTCAGCACCTGTGGCCACTTTGGCTCAGGGCATGCGTTCGACTACTCCATTAGCTTCCATTTTGGAACCAACTGTTTCGGTTCAGTGCGCCACTTCGGCACAGAGTGTTGTACCGACATCACTGGATTTGACCTCTTTACTTCCAGTCTCGAAACTAGAGACTTCAGTCTGTTTCTGGGCCAAGCATATAGCCCCTTCATTAAACGTCCTGACTCCCCATCCGGAGTATCCACTAGATCCACCAGATCCACCAGGAACCTGTCGGAACACGACGTGGTGCGTCTTGTACACCAGCTGTTGTTAGCCAGGGGGATCACCTCACTTTCTAAGACACATCCTTGTGCAGGACTTGGGTTGTCTTATCCATGAACTCCATCTTACAATCCTCCTTCGACCATCTTGGCTCTGAAGCCTTCTGTTCCAACATGCTTCTTGGAACCCATCACCTCTGCGCTTACGGTGCATCTCACTCCAGCTCTGAGTTTGTCCCTTTGGTCTTCGGTTCCCGTTGAACCAGTACTTCCTCAATCTGGGGATTGGGGGATGGGCGTGTTGGCCTGTGGTATGGAGCTGCCTCTCTCCTCTGTTCCATCCTCAGCACCGATCGTCACGACCAAGCCGATCCTGCTTGAGGCTCCATCCGTGGGGGCGGGGGGTTTGTCCGAGTGGGGTGTGACCCCGCTCCCGAGGTTGTCTTTTTCGGTTCCAGGCTCCCATCCCTCTTTGGGCGGGCCTGCTTTCCCTGTGATGGAGAGGGCTCTTGCTTCTGGCAGCACTCCTTTGATGTCAGAACCCCAGTTTTCACCCCCTGAGCTACAGCTGCCACAGACCACCCCCTGGGACACCAGGCAGAGAAGCCACAGGAAACCCCTGTTCAGCGTACCCGTTCTTCCGAGTACTCCTCAGAGACCCATACTGAGGAGCCTCCTCGAAAGAAGACGTGCAAGCGGAAGCAGATGGACTCGCCCGAGGAGTCCTTAATAGAAGACACGGATTACGATGAAGGGTCCCCTCTGTCACCTCCTGATGTCTCCTTAGGAGACATCCTGGAAATGTTAAAGCAGAGTGGTGACTGGAAGCCCTCCAACCCTTCGTCTGAGGTGTGCGTGTTGCTGCAGGCTTTTTGCGCTTGGTCTTCTACCTCTTGGGTGACCCCGCCTGCCGATGAGCTTGTTGTGCAGTACACTTGGAAGAACCCTGATTCCATTGAGACTCTCCCTCGGAGACCAGACAAAATTCTTTCCCCTCCCAAGGAGAACCCGCATTGGTCCAAAGTGGCAGCGGCCACAAAAAAGGACTTGGCTGAGGAAAGTCACGCTGTCTATCTGCCCAACAGGGAGTCCCAGGCGGTGGACAGACTTGGGCAGCATGTTTTTGCATCAGGGACCTTCGCTGTATGGTCCCTGAATTATTTGGCGCATTTTACGAAGCTCCAAAGGGACTTGATCTCTGAACTCTCTGGGGCGTTCGCAGGACTGTTGTCTGACGAGGTCAGGGACAAAGTGGCCACGCAGCTCGCAACCCTGGGATCAGTATCCAACTCCTCCATGAGGTTGCTGTCACATGCGACCAAAGGGGCAGCGGGTTCGGGCATTGTTATGAGGCATCATGCCTGGATGCGCATTTGTGACCTTGTGGATCCCTTCAGGTCTTCCTTTCTGAATGCTCCCATCTAAGCATCATCCCTTTTTGGCTCCAAAGTAAAGGAAAGCCTAGCCAGGTGCGAGCAAGGTGGAAAAACCCTGTCTGCTGTAGGCCTACAGTTTTCCAGCCCTCGACATTCCTTCTCCAGGAATCAAAGAACTGGAAAAATGTGGCATAAGAAATCTCAGGGTCCTTTCCGTGACGCACGTGCTGATACTCCCAGAGGCAGAGGGGGTAACAATTCCAGAAGATGGCCCTATAGGGGCAGAGGAGGTCCTCGTAATCAAGGCTCCAGGGACTCTCTTTTTCTCTGGACAGCCTTATCAGCACTCCTGAGGAACAGCCCGATTGTTTACCTCTAGAAGCAGTCGGGATTATTTCACTGTGCACCAAGCTGCCTGGCAATCTATCACCTTCGATTGTTGGGTGCAAAGTATCATCACCAGAGGTTACACCATTCCCCGTTCTTGTCAGCCAAATTTTCCAATAAAGCTTCCTGATGTTCCACCCAGTCAAAGGGAAGAAGCAGCTTCAGAGATTATAAAGCTGTCTCAAAAAAGTGTCATCCAACCAGTTCCACCAGACCAGCGTGGATCCGGATTTTACTCGAGATTCTTTTTGGTGCCAAAAAAGACAGGTGACTGGAAACCATTTTGGATCTCAGCAGCTTAAACAAGTCGGTCACCTAAACCAAACTCCCGATGGTCACGTTTCAGTCCATTCTCCCCCTTTTTAAGAGAAGGCGATTGGATGTGCTCTATAGATCTCCGGGATGCCTATTGTCACATCAAGATGGACAAATGCTCCTGGAGTCTACTTTGCTTCCGGCTAGGAACCAGTCATTATCAATTCCGTGCCCTGCTGTTCAGTCTCTTTGCAGCCCCCCAGAGTGTTCATGAAATGCATGGCAGTGGTAACAGCTCACTTGAGACTAAAAGGATTCCGCATGTTTCCATGTCTGGACAACTGGCTTCTTACCTCCCCCACCAAGCATAAGCACTGCATTATACTCTCTCTGGCAAAATTGTTGGGAATAACGATACATTGGGAGAAATCAAACATTACCCCAACACAACAAATAGAGTTCATTGGAGCAGTGTTCAATACTCAGTCCTGTCTGGAATCACTCTCAATTCACAGACTCCATCGATTGAGGCTTCAGCTCCAGGTGATACTCTCTCAAACACAAGTCTCTGCAAAGGAAGTTCTTCAGGCCCTAGGTTCTATGGCAGAGTCAATCCTAATATGCCTCTAGCAAAGCTACATATGTGGATTCTGCAGTGGCTCCTCCTGTGTCATTGGTTCCCAAACTATCAACCCCTCTGTTACCAGATTCGAATAACCAGCTCCTGCAAACAGGACCTGCTTTGGTGGATAAGGCCAGACACAGCTCTTTTTGGAGTCATCCATTTCAATCTCCACAGCCCACAGCCGTTGTGACCACAGATGCTTCCATGATTTGGTGGGGGGGCCATTTACAGGGAAAGATTGTCCAAGGCACATGATCCACCTCAGAGGCCCACCTGCATATCAGTGGTCTGGAACTGAGAACTGTGCTGTTAGCATTGCAGGCCTTCCATTCGGCTCTCCCTTCCGGGACAATTGCAATTCAGTCAGACAATATGTCAGTGGTCTGGTATGTCAGCAAGCATTGAGGAACCAAGTCCTACCCCCTATGTCGAGAAGCCATGAGAATTTGTCAGTGGGCGATGGCTTCCAACTGCTTTCTGATAGCAACGCATGTCTCGGGGAGCTCCAACGTGATTGCGAACAAACTGAGCGGGTGCATCCTCATGCCTCACGAGTGGTCCCTCAGCTCTGAGGTGGCATCAATAATCTTCAGCCACTGGGGCCAGCCTTGCTGCAATTTTTTCGCCTCCCCATCAAACAACAAGTGCAGCAGCTATTTCGCCCTATTTCCCCCAAAGGGGGAGTCACCGTGGGACGCTCTGATCCACGATTGGCCCACAGGACTTCTTTACTCATATTCTCCCATCCCTTTGATCCCACAATTTCTAAAGAAAGCTCTTTGGTTGAGATGCAAGGTAATCCTCATAGCCCCATTGTGGCCTCGACAAGTTTGGTCCCCCTTCCTTCGGCCTCACCTAGTACACCCGCCGTGGATTCTGGACCCTATACCAGATCTGATTACTCACCCCCAAGGGTTGAGTCGCCAAAATCTGTCCAGTCTCAAGCTGACAGCTTGGTTTCTCCACTTCCGCTAGTCGCCAGGCAAGCTAATCTCTCCTCGCCTGTTCGAGACATTCTGGCCTCTCACAAACCATTCATCAGAAGACTATATCAGGATAAATGGAAAAGGTTCTGCATTTGGTCCAAGGATAACATGCTAGGACCCGTGTTCATCTCCAGTTACTGCAGTGCTTCAATACTTGGCCAAGATTTTTTGATAATGGAGCCTCAGTCTATACTGTACAAGTACATCTAGCAGCAATTTCCACAGTGGTATAGATGGCTCCCCTTTTATCTCTTCATGCCTTTGCAAGGCTTTCCTCAAGGGAACCTCTCCTATCAGGCCTTCTGTTAGACCGCCCGTGGAACCTCACCTTAGTCCTTCAGTCTTTGACTCAAAAACCCTTTGAACCTGCTGCGAAGCATGACCTAAAGTTTTTGTCATGGAAGTCCTTGTTCTTGGTAGCCATTACGTCTGCCAGAAGAGTATCAGAGCTGCAGGCATTTTGTATCAGGAGGCCCTATCTGGTCTTTCATAAAGACAGGGTTTCACTTAGGACAAATCCATCCTTTCTTCCCAAAGTTGTTTCTGAATTCTTCATTAACCAGACTATTGCTCTACTAGTGTTCTTTCCGAATTTTGCCAAAAGAGGAGAGTATTGCCTTCACTTCTTAGACGTGCATAGACAATTGAGATTTTACCTAGACAGGACCAAACCTATCCGTAAATCAGAACAGCTTTTCATCTCCTTTTCTGGGCCCAAAACGAGAGAGGCTGTTTCCAAGGTTACATTATCAAGATGGCTAAGGGACTGCATACATTTCATCTGTTCCCTCAGTAATGAACCTATGCCAAAAGTTAAAGCTCACTCCACTAGATGTATGGCAGCATCTATAGCATTCCACTCCATGGCTTCCATGGATGACATCTGCACAGCAGTTACTTGGGCCAAGCCTCATACCTTTATCATTCATTGCAAATTGGACTTGGTCTCCAAAGGGAGAGCTTCCTTTGGCTCAGTGGTACACAGTGAACGTCCTTCCATAAGGGCCATCCATGGACCTCAAGGTAGCTTGGGATTCTGTCCCATCAGTGATGAATGGAAAGAAGATGAACAGCATCAGATAAAGAAGTTATGTCTTAACCATAACATTCCATCTTTGTTGTTGATCTTCTTTCATTCGTCACTTCCCACCCTCCTTTGCCCTCCAAAGGCTCCTGGGGGATGCTTTGGATCTAAGTGGTGCCTTAGGGTATTTGCACAGAAGTGGCCTCTGCTTTACTTCTTTTCCTCTAGCAAACTCGATCTGAGGTAACAGGAGAAGGGCATTCTGGGTAGAGACTTAACTCGAGTTTTTTTGGCTGGCACAAGCTTGGTAAAAAAGCCGACTCAAACCCATCAGTGATGGCATGAAAGAAGATAAACTACACAGATGGACCATTATGGTAAGACATGACTTCTTTTTTCTGTTTACTAACATGCACTGCATGCATCTGCAAACCTTCGCACGACAGTATCACACTTAATTTTGTATGTACATATAAGTACGGAAAGTTTTACACTTCGCATAACTTTTGCAAATATGCCGTACTGAATCCAGTCCTCTGCATCTCAGGCTGATCATTTCACAATGCTTGCTAAATAAACTCTCTCTCTCTCTCTGTCTAGATGCCACCTTACTGCTTTAGTTTTAGGTTTGTATGTTGCAGGTCTTCAGAAATTAGATTTTGTTAAACACTGACGAGTGTACTCGGTCTCTGAAATAAAGAAAAATCTCCTGTTAAGACAAGTATACTCCTGTACCATAAGCAGGGTTTTTTTCCGACTACACTCCTCTAGGAAGCAGTGAGATAAAATGCGTGTGATTGCAGTCTCAGCCCATGTTCCTACTGCATCTGCCTCTGACAAAATCGCTTGTTGAAGTAGTTCCACAGAGGAGTCCTCCATTTGTCTTGTGAGGGGTTCTCTCAACTTGATTGCTAAATTTTCATTCTGGAAGAACTGACCCTAGATCTCTTTGAGACAGCGGTGTCGCTCTTCTTATATGCATTGAGGATGTTGAGGCTTGGATGTTCGTAGTTTATATTATACAAATACATCAGGATATATGGCAGGAACGTTGAACTTAAACGATCTTACTGACTAACCACATACTTGCATGCTCACACTCTAGCTGCTCACTCGAAATGGCAATCTTGCTTGCGCGTGCTCAGTACTTACATGCATGTGCTGATTCACTGGAAAGCTTCTTAAAGGTGTATCACACACATTGATCGCATCCTCCCCCTGTACTAAGCTGTCTCATATAAGCAAGGATATTTCAGTAGGCATGCAATTATACACACGCTAATAAAGAAAAACAGTCATGTCTAGGTCATGTATCTGGAAGTAGGTTTCCAGATACGACCTGACTTCGTAACATAATAGGACTGAGTTTAGCAACAGGGACAGTCACTGGGTTATGTTCTCCTTGAGTTTCAGGGATTTTCTCAGGAACAGGGATAGCTGATGGAATGCCCTCTGGAACAGGAACATTGGATAGGTCACTCTGAGAACTAAAGACTTTGTCACAGGCAAGATGCTGTAACACTGGTTTGGACACTAGTGACAAATGCTTCTGATTTTGTCTGAATTCCACTCCTATGATCTTGGCTGTTGCACACACTTTCACAAATCCAATGCAATGAAAACCTTTTGACGTCTGCATCCTCACTATCTCCCACTTTTTCAATGAAGTGAGCAGTTTGCTGGTTTTGTCATAGTAAGACATCTGAGACAAAAACCTTTTCAACAGTTGGGCTCTTACTGCTTTGTTGTTCTTAGCACATGGAACGAATAAGTTACTGCTGTTTGGCAGTGTGGCTCTGGTTTGTCTCAACATAAGTCTCTGGGCAGGTAAACCAAGATGATTATCAAGAGGAATGTTTCTGAGATTTAACAAGTTGAAAAAAAACATCGGTATTGTCACATCTGGATCTCTGTAACAGCTGTTTTGCACTTTGAACTGCACGTTCAGCCAAGCCATTTGACTAAGGGTATTCAGGACTACTTGTAATATGAAGTCCCACTCTTCTGCATATTCAACTGCTGACTAGTAAACTGTGCACCATTGTCAGAAATAACTCTGCGCGGGCTACCATGGACAGAAAAATGTGACTTCAACTTAGTAATGACATTATTGGAAGTTAGGTTGGGAAGTAGGTCAGTCTCGAACCAATTTGAATGAGTCTACTAACACAAAGTAATGTTGACCACTCCACTCCGATATCTGTAGCTGCTGTCGACCAAGGTAGTTCAGGAGTCTGGGTTAACTGAAGTGGTTCATTGTTGATACGGCTTTGTACTATTACATACTGAACAAGATGAAAGTACATTCTCAATATCACTTGACATAGAAGGCCAAAATACTAGACCTCTCACATCTTTTGGTAGAATCACTTCCTGGATGGCCACGTTGCAAGATCTTAATATACTGTTGTTGCAACAATCACATTAGGGCCTTTCATGATGATACCATTGTCTGACAGTCTCATCTCTATATGGAAAATACTGTTGCACGTCGACAGGTAAACAAGATTGCTTTGAAGGCCGTCCTCGACTGACAGAGGTTTAGCTTCTGGAGAATTGGATCTGAAGCTGTGAGTTCTGAGCTCATTAAAATGTGTGAAAAAAAAATTTCTCACTTCCATGACCTCAGAATCAAGTTGCCCATTGTTATGCTATTCTCCGTTTTTCCCTGGGAAATCTGGATAACATATCAGCAAAGTAAAGAAATTTGCCTTTTGTGGAAATAAGATTGAAATTGTACTTCTGCAATTTGAGCATCGTACATTGCAGTCTAGCTGGAGCTGTATGCATAGGCTATCAGTTTCGAGCAGGATAGGTTGACTACGGATATAATCACAGAACTTCGAACATGCAAAAACAGTTTCTAAGAGCTCTTTCTTGATCTGGGCATATACTGCATCTTGGTCTGTAAGAGATGTCCTTCTATTCTCATATTGCTGTATTCACATATGGGTTTACTCCTCTTGCTGCCCGAACATCCGGCCAGTATACAAAAATTTTCAGTCACTGTATG
Organism: Protopterus annectens; assembly: GCF_019279795.1. Lineage (NCBI taxonomy): Eukaryota > Metazoa > Chordata > Ceratodontiformes > Protopteridae > Protopterus > Protopterus annectens. The sequence goes on along the minus strand of NC_056739.1, from coordinate 123,553,211 downwards.
GTGCGTGGGATGTCTGACATGGCTAGTTGAACATGGGCCATAAAAGTGACGTCTTCACGCACCGGCCCTCAGAACTTCTCAGACGCCAGTCGAATGGCAGGTGTTCCTATCATCCCGGTCGTCTGATTTCAAGAAATCAGATAAGTGCCCCATTGGGGAACCTTTCAATCATTTTATTTAATTTAATGCCTGTTCATGTCATCCAGATAGGCAAGTTCGGACGTTGGATGCCCCACAAGGACCCCACGATCAGTGTCTCTCTCTTGTTTAGGTCAGTCGCACGACTACAAAGCCTGCTCCATTTTTTCAGGCATTTGTGCCCAAAACTTTGCGCAAACGTCTGCATGCACCCAGTCTATATCTAGAAAATCAACGACTAAAGCAAATAGCCTTTGGTATGGATGGTTTCGCCGACATACCTGCCAAACTGCCGAAAAAGGAAGCCAAGACTATCAGGCCTACCACTACTGCTGCATCTCTTGTGTCCAACCCTCAGCCTGTGGCCGGCCTGGTGGAGGATCTGGGCTTCAATGCCTTGGATATAGCAGGTACCTCCATGCAAGTCACACAATCCCATGCAGAGGGTACATCCATAAATGCTTTTTCGATGCTGGGGGTAACCAGCGATTCCAGTAGGTCTGTCAAATCCGTCCGGTTACTTATATCTGCCTGATTCCAGGCCTTTCCTCCCTTCAAGTATTTCAGTAGGTCTGTCGAATCCATCCGGTTACTTATATCTGCCTGATTCCAGGCCTTTCCTCCCTTCAGATGCCCTCCAGGCCTCTCAAGAGGAAGGAAAAAAGGAAGCGCATCTCACCTTCTCCTGAAAGCATGCCAGCCAAAGTCTATTTAATGCTTTCATGACCTTACAGCCTACCACTACAGGGACTTCTACTATGCTTTCCATTTTGAGCCCAAGGCCTCAAACATCAGACCCATCTATGAGGGAAGAGGAGGATTTTTCTGATTCTTCATCTGAAGAATCACTCTCCTGTACCTCTCAGGTTTCTTCTCCTTTGGGGTATGGCTCCCCAGAGCAAGATTCAGTTGACTCTGACTCCCCCAGCTGAGGATTTGACCTTTGGGGAAACCATTACCAATACGAAAGAACATTTTAAGTGGGAATCCTCTGAAACGACTGAGGTTCAAAAAAGGTATTGTGACCTCATTCAGATGGATTCCCCAACCCCTACTGCTGTCTCTCCAATTTTGCCACTGCTCCACGCAGACCTGATAGATTTTATAAAGTTTCTGAAACTAAGTACCTTGTAAATTGTCCTCTAGTAGACCCTGCCACAAATTCCATCTCCGCGAATTGGGCATCTAAGCTATTACCCACCACCACCATTCTCCCTGCCAACAAAGACAGCAAAACCATGGAGCATATGGGTAAGAAAATTTACACCTGTGTCACTCTGGCCTTCAGGGCTACTAACTACCAGACCGACATGGCTAAATATGCTTTGTCCCTCCTGGAGAAAGCCTCGAAGGAATTGTCTGATGCACCAGATTTTGCTGTCAAAGCTTCACTATCTTTCCTTCTGGCTCTCTCCTCCCAGGTTACCAGGCACTCCATAAAGAACAGTTATGATGCTGCTGAGGCCTCAGCCAGGTCAGCAGCATCAGTATGTGCTTTGAGAATATATTCCTGGCTATGCCTCCAGGCCATTCCAGATGACTTTAGGGCAAAGCTGGCTGATGACTCGCTGGGTAATGTAGCTTTGTTTGGCACAAAAGTGGCTAATTTAAGTCACTACAACAAAAGGGGAAAGAGATGCAAGATTTAAAGCACTTGCTAGTCTCTCCTATCCCAAAATTGCAAAGGAACTACCCAGATAAAACTTAGTATCTGAAGTAGTTAACTTCATTTGATCAGCAACCTGTGGGTTTCGGATCCTATACGGATCCGAGCAGGCAGCATACCAAGCAAAAGCTCCTCCCCCCTATCCATACTACACTGCAACCTCCTTCCAATCCCCAGATATCGTTTGCCGTGGCTTCGCCAGCATGGGATTTTTGAACTCCAGGCAAGTTGTCAGGGTTTTTTCGAAAACTTTGGTCTGTGTGTGCCCCTTTTGATAATTTTAGTAGTAATTATTAGTTCATCCCTATCTGCGGTTACCATTTACAATAATTATTGTTTTTTTTTGTACTTTGAAAGTTGTTAACTTTCTGTTATTGTAGGCCCCCCTTTCTGCTCGTAGAGCATGTATGTGTGCTTGTGTGTGTGTGTGTGTGTGTGTTCCCTAATATGTCAAAGTCAGAAAGTGACTTTCTCTAAGTTGCACAGTGTGTGGCCACAAGCTGTCACCAGCCGATGGTCACACTGTGTGTAGTTTGCTTGGGGGTGGCCCATTTGTCATCTGGCTGCAAGATCTGTGCGGCCTTCAACCCCCGAGCCCTGCGGGATCGCAGAAACAAGTTAATTTTGGCTGGTCTTCTACCTGCAGAATCAGCTTCTGCCTCTTCTGTTGCTTCCTCACCAGACATGGCTGTGGCTGTCCAGCCTTAAGGCCCTCCTCCCCTGTCCGGGACTCGCCCTCCCACCTTATTACCACAGGGAGAGAGAGAGGCCAAGAAAGAGAGAATAAAAGAAAAACACAGGGAGACAGACATTCAGAGAAAGAAAAAGATAAAGATAGAGAGAAGGGCCACAAGAGGCAGGCCAAATAGGATCCAACGGCCCCTACCACTAAGGTGATTTTGTCTCCTGTGAATGTTACCAGGCCATCCTTTCCTCTGCTCTGTTCACCACGTTTTTCTCTGGAGCCGGAGGAGGAGGCTAGACCATCCTCAAGGTCGTCTTCGCGTCGGCTCTCCCGGCTGGTGTCGGTGGCGTCCTCTAGATCGACTCTGAGTATGTCTGAAGCAGACATGGATCGGATGATGCGAAGGTTTCTACAAACTCAACTGCAGATGGGGGTGTTGCTTGCTCCCCCCCATCCCGGTGCAGGGAGTTCAGCTCCGTTTTTTGCCCCAATAGCTCCTTCTCTGATCCACCATCGGATATTGGGGTCTATGGATCCGAGGAGCCCTGGAGTCAGGGGTTGACGCCAATGGTGCCTTCGGCCAACACGCCAGCCATGCCCTCGAGTCTGTCAGATCCGCTTTCGGATCTGAGCTCTCGGAGCTGAGAGTTGGGCATCAGATCCGAGGGGATGAGTGTGTCATTGGCCCCGTTACGGTCGGGGCATACCGTCCCTTTGGGTCCGGCTGTTACAACTTCGACTCCGATCCCTTCGTTGGATCAGAGGGTCTCGGCTACCCTCACTACCAGTTTCAGGGAGACCGGTTCTCCCTCCGCATTTGACGTTGTGGAGAGGGTTCTCTCTGAAGGATCGAGACCCCTCACTCTGGCCTCGGGGTCCATCCCTGCTCCCTCGCAGCTGGGTTTGTCTTTCGTCATCCAGTCCCTCCAGGGACAGCCTGCGTCTATTGCGCCCCAGACAATTCCCTTGGAGGAACACAAAACCATTTGTGAGCCTTCCCCAGAGAGTCCACCCGAGGAGGTCCCTCTCAAACGCCAGTGTAAAAGGAGGCACTTGGTCTCACCCCAAGTCCCTCACTGAGGATACCGACTTGGAGGAAGTGGAAGGTTCCCCCAAATCACCCCCCCCCCCGCAGACGTCTCCTTTGGAGACATTATGGAAATCCTTCCTCTGAGTCGGTATTCCTGGAGGCGTTCGACACAGGCCCATCTATCTATTGGGTGTTCCCCCCCCCCCGCCGACCCTCTGGTGGACCTTATCACCACCAGAGCTTGGAAGGAACCAGACACTGTGGAGCCTATACCCAAAAGGCCCGACAAAATATTGAGTCTGGCAGAGCTTCTTGGAAAAAAAAGGTTCCCTGGTTGATGCCATGGTGGCGGCGGCGGCCACGAAAAAGGAACTCGCCCAGGAAAGTTCCTTGGTCCACCCCCCTGACAGGGAGTCCAGGGCTATGGACCATCTTGAAAAACGGACTTTTGCTTCAGCCACCTTTGCTATAAGGGCGCTGAATTATTTGGCCCACGTAATTAGACTGCAGCGGGACCTCGTGAAAGAGTACGCTGAGTGTCCCCCAGAGTCCTGTCGGCCGAGGATAAATGGACTTTCTTGGCTTGTATGGCCACTCTCAAGTCTGTGTCCAATACGTCCATGCATTTATTCTTTCATGCCACCAAGGTAGCTGCTAGGGCTAGCAGGTCTGGCATCGCCTTAAGGCATCACGCCTGGCTCTGTCTTTGCGACTTCTCTGAACCCTTCAAGGAGTCTTTCGCTGACACACCCTTTGACGGTTCGACCCTGTTCAGGAAGACTGCCCGCGATTTGCTTGTCCAGAGCGAGAAAGACGGGAAGATGCCGTCAGCCATTGGGATCCGCTTCTCTAACCCTCAAAGGTCCTTTTCCAGGAACCAGCGAGAGCAAAAGAAGCTGTGGTTCTGAAAAACTCAGCAGTCCCGGAACGCTCAGGACGACTCCTCCCCCAGAGGCAGAGGGGGGCCAAAGAACTTCGGATTACGTGAACCTTTTTCAGACCAACCCACGAAGTAACCCTGAGGGGTTGCCTGACTCCTTTCTGGAGGCAGTCGGGGGGGGGGGCATTTTTCGATGCACCTAGCCCAATGGGAGTCCATCACGACAGGTCGCTGGGTGCTTCAAATTATATCCAGAGGCTATTCTATTCCCTTCATAAACAAGCCCCCTTACACAAGGTGCCTCCCGGACATCCCGCCCGCTCAGAGGGAGGCCGCAACCTTAGAAATACAAAAGCTACTAGAAAAAAGAGCCATCCAGCAGTTGCCCCCAGACCAGTCCGGATCAGGCATCTCTTCCAGGTTCTTTTTGGTGCCAAAAAAGACGGGGGACCTAAGGCCGATTCTCGACCTACCAACAATGAACCTGTTCGTTGCCAAGGAAACGTTCCGGATGGTCACGCTTCAATCCATCCTGCCCTCCCTGCAGGAGGAAGACTGGTTGTGCTCGAATAGACCTCAAGGATGCGTACTACCATATTCTGATGGACAGGCGATCCAGGAGGTTCCTCCGCTTTCGGCTAGGGGCCAGTGATTATCAATTCAGGGTCCCACCCTTCGGTCTCACCACAGCCCCCAGGGTGTTCACCAAGGTCATGGCAGTTGTAGCCGCCCACCTGAGACTTCAGGGCATTCAGGTCTTCCCTTACCTGGACAACTGGCTCCTCGCCACCCCCACCAGGCATGTACTCTTACTAGCTAGTGATTTCTTTCTCCGGATGTCACCTCGGCTAGGGATTACCATAAATCTCACAAACTCTTCCCTTCAATCTGTTCAGGTGTTAGACTTCATAGCGGCGAGAGTAGATTCTCGTCAGGCCAGGGCATTCTTAACCCCAGACAAAATACACAGCCTGGCACCTCATGTGTTAGCGTGTCTGCAGTCCTCTGCACCCCCTGCAGAATTAGTCCTGAGAGCCTTAGGGTCCATGGCAGCAGCTATCAACCTGATCCCTTGTGCTTGTCTGCAAGTGAGAATTCTACAGTGGACGTTGCAAGTTCAGTGGTCAATTCTTCATCAACCTCTAGATTTTCCGATCCCTCTGAGCAGTGTGTGCAGAAATTTTCATGTGGTGGCTCCAATCTCGGAATTTGCAGGAGGGACGTCCCTTTCTTGCATCCCAACCCCAAGCCATGGTGACCATGGATGCCTCCCGCCTATGGTGGGGAGGGGGTCATTGTTCGGGCAGGACTGTTCAAGGCACGTGGACTCAAAATTAGACCGTTCTGCATATAAATGGTCTAGATATGAGAGCGGTCCTTTTAGCGTTGCAGGCCCTTCATTATTATCTCCCTCTGGGAACTATTGCGATCCAGTCAGACAATATGTCAGTGGTCTGGTATATCAACAAACAGGGGGGAACCAAGTCTTATCTCCTTTGTCGAGAAGCCATGAGAGTCTGGGAATGGGCGATCTCCACCAACTGCTTTCTGATAGCAACGCACATTCCGGGTCTGTCCAACATCTTGGCAGACAAATTGAGCAGAACTATCCTTTCTCCCTACGAGTGGTCTCTGAACACTTGTGTAGCGGAACAGATATTCCTCAAGTGGGGGTCAACCTTGCTGTGATCTCTTCGCATCGCCTTCCAACATGAAGTGCAGTGAGTTTTTCGCTCTAACCCCCCCCCGACAGGGGAAGCCCCCAGAGACACTCTTGTTCATGCTTGGCCTCCCGGTCTTTATGCGTATCATCTGCTTACGCTAATGATAAAGTTCTTACAGAAAACGTGTCAGTTGGGGAGCAGATTGATCCTCATAGCCCCATTCTGGCCTCGTCAGGTCTGGTTCCCCTGCCTACGGTCTCATCTCATAGCTCCACCTTGGATCTTGGATCCCATTCCGGATCTGATTCGTCATCCCTCTGGAATGCTTCCTCCGAATCTGGACAGCCTGAAGCTCACAGCTTGGCTGCTCCAGTTCGACTAGTTGCTAGGACTCCCGGTATCTCTTCTGTTAAATCTATCTTGGTTGCGGCACATAAATTCTCTACCAGGAAAATTTACTGTAGCAAATGGAGATGTTTCTCCATTTGGGCTTCCCAGAGAAATCTTTTTTACTGCTCCGATCCCAGCGGTTTTAGACTTTTTTTGTCTCGTATTTTCCAGCAAGGAGCCAGCTCTTCCACAGTGAAGGTCCAGCTGGCGGCTATTTCTCATTTCCATGTAGGGGACAGTTTAGGCTCTCTCGCTGCTGCCAGAATTTGTAAGACCATTTTGAAAGGCACTTTTTTTCTGAGACCTCTTATTAAGAATCCGTCCCCGCCGTGGGATCTGGCTGCGGTTCTTCAGGCCTTAATTGCACCTCCTTTCGATCCCTCGGCATCAGTTGACTTCAAATTTTTGTCATGGAAGATGGCTTTTCTGGTATAACTTCAGCAAGGAGAGTGTCGGAGTTTCAAGCTCTTTGTATGAAACCCCCATATCTTGTGTTTCATAAGGACAGGGGGTCTCTCTCCCTAAAGTTGCTTCTGAGACTAACATTAATCAATCTATTAATTTGCCTGTCTTTTTCCCTAATTTTCAGAACAAAGGGGAATCCAAACTTCATTTGCTGGATGTTCACAGGCAGTTATGTTTTTATTTGCACAGGACGGCGGCCTTCGTAAATCTGATCAACTTTGTTTCTTTTGCTAAGCCCTTTTTAGGGAAACCAGTTTCAAACGTGACTCTTGCTAGGTGGATTTCCCTTTGCATCTTACAAGCATACAGAGAGCTTGGTTTACCAGAACCAGTAGAAGTTCATGCTCATTCTACACGTTCTATGGCAACGTCTGCAGCATTCTGGTCTAGAGTTTCCCTGGATGACATTTGCTCAGCGGCTACCTGGGCGTCTTCTCACACCTTCATTACTCATAAACTGGTTTGGTGTCTAGAGGAAGGGCTTCCTTTGGCTCTGTTGTGCTCCGGAATATCCGTCTTTAAGGGCCTCTCAAGATTTTGGGTAGCTGGGGACTCTGTCCCACAGGTTGCTGATCAAATGAAGTCAACTACTTCAGATAAAGAAGTTATGTACTCACCATAACGTTCCATCTGAGTAGGTAAACTTCATTTGTCAGCAACCTTCCCTCCTTCCCCCTTATTTATTTTATTTTTGCTGAGCTCGATGTTCGGAGTTCACAAGCTGTAGGTTTGTCCTTTGTTTAGGGGTCTCAGGTTAGTTTGTTGGTGTCACGTGTGTAGTAGCAAACTCGATCTGAGGATTGGAAGGAGGTTGCAGTGTAGTATGGGTAGGGGGAGGAGCTTGGAGCTCGGATCTTTTGCTTGTTATGCTGCCGGCTCGGATCCGAAACCCACAGGTTGCTGACAAATGAAGTTTACCTACTCAGATGGAATGCTGCTCCTGCAAGGTCTAGAAAAATAACCAGAAAGCAACCCCATCTTGCTAGAGCTTCCCCTCCTCTAGCCAGAGGCCACCCCTTCAAGACAGGGCAGTTAGTATCTGACTACCTGTCAACTTTGAAACCCCCACCCCTTCCTTCTCTCCCCCTGTAGATTCGTCTCTCACTGTCTTCTTGTGTGGATATCTGTCACCTTAGACAAATGGGTCCTTTCAGTCATTCAAAACAAGTACTTTGTCACCTGGTTTATGCCCCTAAGTGAAGGGGTATACCACAACCTCCAAAACAACAGCTAAACCTATTGCAGCCAGTACTACAAGCCCTGCTGGACCAAGGCACCATTGAAATAGTGCTACTGGCTGCAAAAGGGAGAGGTTTCTACTCCAGGATTTCCAAGTCCCAAGAAAAGATGGTCCTTGGAGACCAATCCTGGATCTCTTTTCTCAACATCTTCCTTCACGTTCCGTGCTTCCAGATGCTGATCTTACAAACTGTTTTCCACTCCTGCTTCCCTAAGGATTCATAGCCACCTTAGATATAAAGGATACCTACCTTCACATCCCCAAAAAGCCCAGTTTCAGGAAATGCTTGAGGTTCTCTGTCAGCCCTTCTCGTTTCAATTATCTGCCTTGCCCTTTGTGGTCTCCACTGCACCCAGGATATTCACCAAATGTCTGGCTCTTGTTATTGCCTTTTGCAGGACAAAAGGAATCCAGGTATTCGCTTATCTGGATGACCTGCTTGTACAGGCAGACTGCAAGGAGACCCTCCAGCAACGCATTTCTTGCCATTTCTCTCCTAACTGGGATGTCAGATCAACTTCCCAAAAATCCCATTTGGAACCTTCTCAATACATTGTCTTGGGGTGCAGGATTTGCACAGACCTCATGAGTGCCTACCCTTCCCACCAAAAGGTGGAAAGCTCGACAGAACACCTACATCTGAAGTAGGAGGATTCATTTGTCAGCAACCTGTGGGTATGGATCCGATATCGGATCCGAACCGGCATGGTTTATCCAGCTATGGATCTGAGCTCCTAGCTCCTCCCCTCACCCATAATGCCCTGCTCTCCCTACATGACCTCAGATCTAGTTTGCCGCGCATGGTGAAGGCTGGGTCGTCAGAGCTCCAAAAGCTAAGTCTTATTATTGTTAAAAAAAAAAAGGATTTTAAAACTTATTAAATTTTTAGTTGAGTGAAAGTTATAGGTTTCCCTTCGGTTTTTATCTTTTTTTGGGTTAATTTAATATAGTTTTTACCCTCCCCTCGCTGGTTCGTAGTTGGTGTGTGTGTTGGGGCCTTTGTGTGAGTGTTTTAGTTTATTTTATTGTTAAAAAAAAAAAAAAAATAAAAAAATAGTGATGTCTGAGGCCCCAAAGGCTATTTTTTCAAAGTGCTCCGAGTGTGGCCATAAGCTTTCCCCTGCTGATGGCCACACTCGGTGCGTTCGATGCCTTGGGGTTGAACACCTCACTTCAGGGTGTTCAATCTGTGCAGGGTTCAACCCCAGGGCATTGAAGAAGTGGAGGTCGAAGCTGGTCTTGGCGGGACTCTTGCCCCCAGACTCGGCTTAGGCCCCCGCCCCCTTGGTGGTCACTGCTTCGGCAGTCCCTGCCTTGCCTGCTCCCCCTCCTCCACCCGGGATTCAAACTCCCACCAAAGGGTCGGAGGAGAGGGAAGCCAGAAAAAAGGACCGGAGAGGGAAGCACCACAAGCGGCGGGCCGAGACCTCCGTTTCGGCCCCGCCGGCTAAGCGGGCTTCTCCTCCGGCTTCTCTGGCTGCTGGCTCTCCCCCTCCTCGGCTCCGGTCCCCGTGCTTTTCACCGGAGCCTGAGGATAAGGAGACCCGACCTCCTTCGAGGCTATCGAGGTGGCACTCAAGGCCTACCTCGGTAGCCTCGTCGAGGTCTACTTACAGCCTCTCCGATGCTGATCTGGACCGGATGATGTGAAGGTTCATCCAGGCCCAGATGCAGATGGGAGCTCGACCCCCTTTTTTAAGCCCATTGCTCCTTCTCCGACCCGCTACCCGGGTTCGGAGCACCCGGAGCTGGACAGCCTCGGAGCCGCGGGTGGGTCGGCGCCGACAGTACTGGGTACTTCGGATCCGACACTGCCCTAGAGTCTGTCAGATCCGACCTCTCGGAGCCTTTGCCCGAGCTTCGGATCCGAGGGACTCAGTGTGCCTTCGGCGCCGTCCTTGTCGGAGCACACTGGTCCTTCGGATCCGAGGGGCTCGGTGCCGGCTCCGATCCGCTCATCGGATCCGAGGGGGAGCCAGCCTCGACAATAGGATCCGAAAGTCGGCTCCCCCTCGGCTTTTGATGTAGTGGAGAGGGCTCTGTTGAGGGCATCCAGACCCTCGGCCCTTGCTTCGGCTCCGTCTCGCACTCCATCTGCTCTGGGCCAGGCTTCCATCACCCGGCTACTGGGACAGCCCGCTTCACTGCCCCAAGCAGTTCTTGTGGTTCTGGACATTGCTGGTGAGGGCTCCTCGGACAGCCCCCCTGAGGAAGCACCTCGCAAGCATTCGTGTAAGAGGAGGCACATAGACTCCCCCGAGTCTTTGACCGAAGACACTGACTTGGAGGAAGGGGAAGGCTCCCTAAGATCACCCCCTGAGGATGTCTCCTTCGGAGACATCATGGAAATGTTACGGATTAGAGGTGGGTGGTCTGCCCCAAAGTCTTCCTCGGACGAGTCGGTGTTCTTGGAGGCATTTGAAGTGGGCCCGTCTACCTCTTGGGTGTCCCCTCCTGCCGACCCCCTGGTGGACCTTATTACCACCAGGGCATGGAAGGACCCGGACACCGTGGAGCCAATCCCTAAGAGGCCCGACAGGATCCTTAGCCCCCCCCTGCTGACCATGCCCACTGGAGCAAGGGACCCCCGGTAGATGCCATGTTGTCGGCAGCAGCCACTAAGAGGGAACTCGCCCAGGAGAGTCCCTCAGTCCATCCCCCGAGCAAGGAGTCTCGGATCATGGACCGTTTGGGGAAGCGAATCTTTAGTTCAGCGACCTTCTCAGTGAGGGTGCTCAACTATTTGGCACACGTCATTAGGATGCAGCGCGATCTTATCAAGGAATACGCTGCATCCCCCCCAGAGTCCATATCGGAGGAGGACAAACTTATGCACTCCACTAGTATGGCCACTCTTCGTTCTGTGACTAACACCTCTATGCGGTTACTTTCCCACGCTACCGAGGGAACCGCTAGAGCTGCGGGAGCGGGTCTAGTCACAAGACGGCAGGCCTGGCTCCGCCACTGTGATTCTATGGAGCCCTTCAAGGCGTCATTCGTGAACGCCCCCTTTGACGGTTCTGCCCTTTTTGGCAAGACGGTTCGCGATACCTTGGTTCAGAGCGAGAAGGGCGGGAAGACGCTGTCTGCCGTCGGAGTCCGCTTCTCTGTGCCCCAGAGGTCCTACTCTAGGAACCAAAAGGGCTAGAAGAAGATGTGGTTCCAGAAGTCACAGCATTCCCAACCCGCTCCGGACAACCAGTCCTTCCACGGCAGAGGAGGACAGGGAGGACGCCGCCCTAGGAACAGAGGGGCTCCCAGGAACTTTGGATCCAGGGAGCCTTTCTCTGAACGGCCCACGCAGCAACCCTGAGGGGTTGCCCAACTGCTCCACTCTGGAGGCAGTTGGGGGACGTTTCTCAGAGCACCTAGCGGCATGGGCGTCCATTACATCGGACCGCTGGGTACTCCGGATTATATCCAGAGGTTACAAGATCCCCTTTCTTCATGTCCCAAAGTTAAAAATCCTCCCCGATGTTCCACCCGATCAGAGGGAGGCCGCTTCAGCAGAAATTGGCCATCTGCTGAGAAAGAGCCATCCAGCCCGTCCCCCAGACCAGATCGGTTCAGGGTTCTACTCCAGGTTCTTTTTACTGCCAAAAAAGACGGGGGACCCAAGACCCATTCTAGACCTGTCCCTGTTGAACCTGTCAGTTCCCAAAGAGAAGTTCCGGATGATCACTTTGCATCCATCCTCCCCCTTCTAGGGGAGAATCACTGGATGTGCTCTATAGACCTCAAGGATGCGTACTACCACATTCGGATGGACAAACGATCCTGGAGGTTTCTTCGCTTCCGGCTGGGAGCCAGTCACTACCAGTTCAGGGTCCTTCCCTTTGGTCTCACCACAGCCCCCAGGGTGTTCACCAAAGTGTTAGCAGTGGTTGCGGCCCACCTGAGGCTTCAGGGGGTGCAGGCCTTTCCGTACCTAGACGACTGGCTTCTCACCGCCCCAACAAGGCATCTACTCTCTTTGGCAAGAGACTCCTTCCTTCGTCTAGCTCCCAAGCTAGGCATCACGGTAAACATAGAGAAGTCCAACCTGGTCCCTACTCAAACAATAGAATTTATAGGAGCTAGGTTAGACGCGAGAAATTTAAGAACCTTTCTCACAACCGACAGGGTTCGGAATCTGCGACTCCAGGTGCGAGCCATCCTTCACTCCAGCTCAACACCTGCGGAATTGGTCCTGAGGGCGCTAGGGTCTATGGCGGCAGCGATTACTCTTCTTCCGCATGCCCGCTTCAACATGCGGGTGCTTCAATGGACACTTCAGGTGCAATGGTCATTTCTCTCCCTCCCCCTGTATCATCCCATTGCGATCAGCAAGGCTTGCAAGCGGTCTCTCTTGTGGTGGCTCCATTTTCCGAACCTCCACAGCGGCCGCCCCTTTTGTGCATCTCCCCCTCTCGCCACGGTGACCACGGACGCTTCCCGCCTCGGGTGGGGGGGGGGGCATTTTGCGGGCCGGATGGTCCAAGGCACGTGGAGCGATTCAGAGACCTCCCTGCATATCAATGTTCTGGAAATGAGGGCAGTGCTCTTGGCGTTGCAAGCACTTCACGCCCTCCTTCCCCTGGGAACAATTGCGATTCAATCAGACAACATGTCGGTGGTCTGGTACATCAACAAACAGGGGGGAACCAGGTCTTACCCTTTATGTTGAGAAGCCATGAGAGTGTGGGAATGGGCGATCTCCACCAACCGCTTTCTCATCGCAACGCATATTCCGGGTCGGACCAACATCCTAGCGGACAAGCTCAGTCGCACCATTCTCTCCCTGTACGAGTGATCTCTCAATTCTCAAGTAGCGAAACGTATCTTTGCACAGTGGGGGACTCCCTGTTGCGATCTCTTTGCTTCTTCTTTAAATGCCAAGTGCGACAGTTTTTTCTCTCTAATCCCCCCTCCAGGGGATTCTCCGAGAGACGCTCTGGTGCATGCTTGACCTCCTGGTCTTCTTTACGCATACCCCCCTCTACCTCTGATGCTACAAGTACTTCAGAAAGCCTCTCGGTTGGGGTGCAGAATGATCCTCATTGCCCCGTTCTGGCCTCGACAGATCTGGTTCCCTTACCTAAGGTCTCATTCAGTGAATCCACCTTGGATTCTGGATCCCATTCCGGATCTGATATCACACCCGTCGAACCTGCCGACTCCGAACCTGGACAGCCTGAAGTTGACTGCTTGGCTGCTCCAGTTCCACTCCTAATCAGGACTCCCGGTATCTCGTCCCCAGTTAAGGCCATTCTGGTAGCGGCCCACAAGCCCTCTACCAGAAAAATTTACCGCAGTAAATGGAAGCGTTTCTCCATTTGGGCAGAGCGGCAAGGCCTAGATCCTTTCACGGTTCCCCTTCCTTTGGTTCTAGATTTCCTTACTACTCCTTTTAATGATGGCACCAGTAGTTCCACGGTCAAAGTTCAGCTGGCGGCCATATCTCATTACCATGTTGGACACGATTCAGGGTCTCTTATGTCGGCTAAGTTATGCAAAACCTTCCTAAAAGGCACCTTTTTGCTCGGACCCCCTGTCAAAGAAACGGTTCCCCCGTGGGATCTTTCCTTGGTACTTCAGGCCTTGACCGCTCCCCTTCAACCTCAAGGCCACAGTCTATCTTAAATACTTGTCCTTTAAGACTGCTTTTTTGGTAGCCATTACTTCGGCTAAGAGAGTTTCAGAGCTTCAGGCCCTGTCCATGAAACCGCCTTATTTGATTTTTCATCTGGACCGGGTGTACCTCAGGATCAATCCCTCCTTTCTTCCTAAAGTAGCTTCGGAAGCTAACATTAATCGGTCCATCAACCTCCCTGTTTTCTTCCCTAAGTATCAAAACAAAGGCAAATACAAGCTGCATTCCTTGGATGTTCACAGGCAGCTTGCTTTTACCTTCATAGGACAGCTGGTCATAGGCAATCAGACCAGTTGTTCATTTCTTTTGCCAAATTCAATCTGGGTAAACCAATTTCCAAAGTTTCTTTGTCACGCTGGATTTCTCAGTGTATTCTGTTGGTGTACCAAGCCTCTGGGAGGCCCAAGAGGAGGGAGTCCATGCTCATTTGACCCGGTCTGTCTCTACTTCAGCGGCCTTTAAGTCTAGGGTTCCTCTGGATGACATTTGTTCAGCAGCCACTTGGGCTTCATCCCATACCTTTATTACTCATTACAAGCTGGACGTCACTTCTAGAGGTAGAGCATCCTTTGGCTCCGCGGTGCTCCGGAATATCCTTCCATGATGGCCACCCAAGATTCAGGTAGCTGGGGACTCTGTCCCACAGGTTGCTGACAAATGAATTCTCCTACTTCAGATTTACAAGTTATGTACTTACCATAACATTCCATCTGAGTAGGTGGATTCATTTGTCTGCAACCATCCCGCCCTCCTATCCCCCTGGCCTTGTCAGTTTCTTGCATAGGGTATGTTACCCTTTGGTTAGGGTAGTTGGTGCAGGGCAAACTCGATCTGAGGTCATGTAGGGAGAGCAGGGCATTATGAGTGAGGGGAGCTCTGATCCATAGCTGGATAAACCATGCCGGTTCGGATCCGATATCAGATCCATACCCACAGGTTGCAGACAAATGAATCCACCTACTCAGATGGAACGTTATGGTAAGTACATAACTTCTAATTCTGGTCCATCAGACAATAGAATTGACAGCAAGGCAGTACCTCAGGCTCCTGGGCTACATGGCAGCCATTATCCCCATGTTACTGTTAACAAGACATCATATGAGAAAGTTGCAGTGGTACCTAAGATCAGTCAGGACTCAGCCCTAACACCCCTTGGAGTACATGGGTCCCCTCCTGTCCTGCCTCAAACTAGAAATCCAGTGGTGGTTGAAGTAAGTGAACCGCAATCCAGGTCTTCCATCCAACCCAAACAGATCATGTGCACAGATGCCTCAGATTTGGGCTGGGGAGCAACTCTAGGCTATTTGAAAGTGCAGGGGCTGTGGCCGGAGCCACACAAAAAAAAGAACAGATCAATGTCTGAGGAATAAGGACAATTCTCCTGGCCCTTTGGGCCTTCCAACCCTATCTACAGCAGGGACCACTAAAGATATTTACAGACAATACCACAGTGCTGTGGTATCTCAACAAACAGGGGGGACCAAATCTTACTTTCTTTGCAGACCCACCTCTCTTAGTGTGGGAACTGGCCACCTCTCAGGGAGTTACCCTGCAGACAGTCTGCATTCCTTCACTACAGAACTCCCAGGTAGACTTTCTCAGCAGATCCTTCACAAACAACCACAGATGGATGCTGCACAGGGATGTCTTCCTGGACCTGGTCCACTGATGGGGTACACCTCAAGTAGACCTGTTTGTCTCCTCCATCAACAGGCAACTTCCTTCCTTCTGCACCAGGCTCCCACACCCTCAGGCAATGACAACAGATGCATTTAAATCTCTTGGAAGAGGAAGTTTCTCTGCATTTCCCCCCCTTCCCACTTGTACAGAAGGTCCTGCTGAAGGTCCAGCAGGGCAGACCACAAATCTTGTTGGTGACTCCCTGTTGGCCAAGGCAGCATTGGTTCCCCTTACTACTACAACTATCCAAGGGCAATCACCACAAGTTACCCGTCTGCTTGGACCTTCTCGCACAGCATAAGAGATCACAAATACACCCACAGTGGTGGTTGCTGCACCTCTCACCCTGTGGCTGATAGGATTCTGATCCCCTTCAGACACCTTTGCAATGAGCATGTGCTCAATGTCCTGCAGGAGGCCAGGAAACTGAATATGAGAAAATCTTACATTTCAAAAGTGGAAGAGATTTTTATATGGTGTCTCAAAAGACAGTTGGGCCTGCTTTTGCAAGTGAGACTCCTCTAGTTTTGTCTTGTCTGTGTGAATTACTGCAGACAGTATTGGCCTACTTTTCCATTAAAGCCCTCTTGTGTGCCATTTCATTATGCCTTCCTCTGGTCATAGCGTCCAGACTACCATCAAAGTTGTTCCTTCAAAGGGTCCTACACCTGAGACCCCCCCCCCCCCCCAGTAAGCCATCTCCACCCTCTTGGGTACCTCGGCTGTGTTTTGGAAAAGCTTACTCTTTCTCCAGTTGAGCCAGCACACTAAGCTTCCCTAAAACATTGTACATGGAAAGCTGTACTACTCATGGCCTTGACCTCAGCCAGAATAGTGTCAGAGCTACAAGCCCTCATGGCTATTCCACCTTTCCTGGTATTACACACTGACAGGGTTTCTCTTAGAACTAACCTTTCCTTCATGCCCAAGGTGGTGAATGACTTTTCCCTAAATCAAGCCATCCACCTTCCAACCTTCCTCCCTAACCCACAGGGGTCAGAGACTGAATACCCCATTTCCTGGATGTGTACACACAACTCAGATTTTGTCTTCACAAAACCAAGTCCATCAGACAGGCTGATCAACTCTTTCCTTCCATCCCCAGGGCCTTAGGGGAAGGCACTAACCAAACAAACTATATTCAGCCTGGATTTCCAAACCTATCACCTTCTGCTACAACTTACAGGGGAAATGCCTGCAGTGTACTTTTAAAGCACACTCCACCAGGGCTATGGCCTATTCAGGAGCCATCTTCAGGGGGGTTTGGATACTTCTACCATTCTTGAAGCAGCCACTTGGTCATCTGTGCACACCTTCACTAAACACTACGTTAGACCATGTTTCCAGAGCCAGGGTGGGTTTTGCCAGGGCTGTCCTTAATAGATTCCTGGAGACTGCCTCTAGACCACCACCCCCTTCCTCACAGTGAGCTTTGGCAGTTATCCATATGTGATGAATACTGCAACATGGGAATCGAAGGACATAGAAAAGTTGTGTAAAACCTTACCATAACCATAGATGTCCTTCTCTCCCATGTTGCAGTATTCCTTCCCCTCCTGTTATGCTGCATTTCCCTTTCAGGATGCCACAGAGCTGAATTTTTTCTTGCTAGGACTCGTTCTGACTGGGGCTTACAGTTCTGAGGGTCGCTGCCTACGGGTGTCACTTTTATGGCCCATGTTCCACTAGCCACGTCAGATGTCCCATGCACCATACA
This sequence comes from Protopterus annectens, assembly GCF_019279795.1. Taxonomy (NCBI): domain Eukaryota; kingdom Metazoa; phylum Chordata; order Ceratodontiformes; family Protopteridae; genus Protopterus; species Protopterus annectens. The sequence continues at coordinate 123,536,024 of NC_056739.1, read as the reverse complement.
GTGACTGAAAACTTTTGTATACTGGCCGTTCATAAGGGTAGCAAGAGGAGTAAACCCATATGTGATGAATACTGCAACATAGAAGAGAGGGACATCTATGGTTATGGTAAGATTTAACTCTACTTTTCTTTCTGAATGCATAGGCTACTGGTCTACTCTTTTGAAGAATGACTGCACCTAGACTAAATTTAGAAGCATCACAGGAAAGAGTAACTGGTTTGTGAACATCATAGTAGCTGAGAGTTGATGGGTTAGCAGTTTTCTGTTTCAGGACATCCAGTACTCTTTGGTGCTGTTCTGACCATGACCAAATTACATCTTTGCGTGTCGGCTCTCCTAATGGTGCTGAAAGTTCGCTTAAATCTGAAATGAATTTGCCTAGAGAGTTGACCATGCTTGAACATTGTCTGGAGCTGGCATCTTGAGAATTGCTGTCTGGAAGGATCTGGCCGTAAGCCTGAACTGGTTAACAAGTGGCCAACTCCAGTAACTTCTCGTAGACTGAATTTGCACTTCTGAGGATACAGCTTAAGAGTCACTTCACATGCTGTTTCCAGAACTTTCTTGAGGTTTCTATTATGTTTGATTTCACCATTGCCTCCTACTAGAATATCATCTACTGTAATAGCACAGGGATAGCCTGAAAAAATTTGCTCTGTTGTAGGCTAAAAGAATGTACTGGCAGAATTTATTCCAAATGGCATTCTCAGAAATCTGCATCTTCCAAATGGTGTATCAAATGCAGTTAACAATGAAGATTTTCGGTCAAGTAAAATTTGCCAGTGAACTCTCTGCATCTGAGACAGAAAAAACAGTGGTGTTTGGCATGAGGATGCAACTTCTTCGACTGTGTGCATTGGATGATGAGGTCTTTTTAATGCTTTATTCAGATCTCTTGGATCAATACATATTCTGATATCCTCTGTGCTTTTCTTATGAGCTACTACCACGGAGGATAACCATTCAGTAGGTTCTTCTACTGGACAAATCACTCCTAGCTGCACCATTTTGTCTAGCTCGGCTTTGACTGTGCTCTGCATAGCTACTGGAACTTTCTGTGCTGGTCTGATAACTGAGCTGACCTGTAGGTCTAACTTCACAGAGTACACAACTGATAGTTTACCTTGTTTGTCTGCAAAAAATATTAACATACTCAGAAAACAAAAGTTTGGGCAAAACTTGAGCTGTTGTCATGCAGGCTTACATGGTGAACTTCTTTAAGTGAAAGCAGTCCCATTTTCAAACTGTCTCTGAGGCCTAATAATGACTGCACTTGTCTCTTGACTATGAAAAACTGCAAGTTATAGCTGTTCCCAGCAGAGTAACATGAAAGCACTACTGAGCCTTTAATTTTAATCTCTTCACCGCCATAAGCAACAAGCTTCGCACACTTGGTTAAATCAAGTTGTTCTGCAGCTTTTACTCTAGCAAATGTTTCTGCTGACATAACATTGCACTTTGAGCCAGTATCTACTTTGAACTCTACAGGACTCCAGTTAATCCAAACAGTACAAATGATCTCATTCTTTGCCCACAAATCTATTGCATTAAGTGTTTCACCAAGCACAGACACACCATCAACATAAAAAGTAGGGTTGCAGCTCTCTAATTGATCAACTTGCTTCTTGGAATGCCCTGTTTTAATAAAAGAATGTGCCTTCTTTGATATACAAAATCTTTTGAAATGATTTCACTTATTGCAAGAATGACAGTGCTGACCAAAAGCTAAGCACTTTTCTCTTTTGGGTTTGTGATTTCCACCACAATTACAACAGTTGATTATGAAGCTGGATGGGGGCACATGTTTTGACCTTGCTGACTCACCCTTATGCTTCACTGAGCATGCTCTGGAATTTTGCTAGAAGGACTCTGGTTTCCCAGGGACTGTTACAGGACCTGCAGTAGTTGCCATATGCATGGGCCGGATGTTCACTGTGTTTCACTGTTGCAGTCATTACTCTTGGGTTATCCTGCTGGCAGGCTACCTGCAGTCGGCCAGAATTCCTAAGTCTAGGTTCGGCGTCGGTTGCTGCCGCCTCTTCCCTGATGTCAGTGCGCCAGGAGTATAAAAGATGCAGCCGACGCCATTTTCTTCAGTCTTTCTTGCCGCGTGGTGCCCGAAGCAAAAACAGTTTGCAAGTGCCGATCAGCAGACTCCTGAGATTTTCACAGACAAATTTCGGATCCGAAGTCTTCATTAAAGCTAAGTACCCCGTTGAGGAAACTTTTTTCTTGCTCCGGACCGATGTCAGAAAAAGTTAACAATTGTATTTCTTGTGGGAAGCAAATACCTCATAAGGATCATCATTCTTACTGTATTCCTTGCTTAGGCCCTGATCATAATGTTGCTAGCTGTCGGTTTTGTGCTAGATTCAACAAACGCACTATTAAGCGTCGGTTTGATTTTGCTGATCATTACTTTGGCTGAAAATTCAATTACATAATGCCATCGGAACAGCTGACGACCGGAGTTTCTAAAAAATGCAAGGAAAAAGAGGACAGGCATCCGAGATCCAAAGCCGACGAGGCTTCTGCTAAGCCAGTCGCTGGTTCGCCGGTTCTCAGTGAGGCGCTTTTGCAGCCCCTGACACCCGCTACCTCAGAACCACAGGCCGCTGACGACTCTCACGTGTAGCTAACTAGGCCTCTGGATACTCCAGGTATTGGACACTTGGAAATCATTCCCTCAGATGGGTCCGGAGCCGCTGAGCAGGCATCGGCTTCTGAGGGTGTTTTCAGACCTACACAGCTATATGTCTGCTTCAGCTTCAAAAGCAAAGACTACATCAGCTTTAAAGACAAAGAAACAAGTACAGCATTCTCCAGGACAGACTTCCATGCCTAAGAAACAGATGCTCAAAATGGCCGAAGACCTTATTACCTTGATCAGGGTTTCCCATTCCCCTCCTGACAAGAGGCCTAGGCAAGAGACAGACTATGACTCTTCAGATCAGGTTTCCATTTCCTCTGACTCCTCTTCTGTACAGGAATACTCTGTTCCTCCCTATGAGGATTCTGATGCTGAAGAATCCATTCCTACAGCCTCCCCTCCTGTGGATTATTCTGTTGGGGAAACTGCATACCATGAGGGAGCACTTCCACTGGGAGAGCCAATATTACTCAGAATCAAAGAAAAGGCTTAGAGATTTTCTTTTACTTCCTCAGCACAGGCCTCTTGCTATTCCCCGTGCTAGACATTGTAGATGTATTTTCAGAGTCCGGCCTTTCTCCAGACTCCTTACCACCAGCTCCTGTTAAACCAGACAGAGATACTACAGGGTTCCAGATTCACATTTATAAAAACCCTGCTGCTGACCCAGAAACTATTTCTCAGGGTCCCAAGGGGTTTAAGGCCGCTACTGCAAAAAACCCTGTCCCTTCTGACAGGGATTCAAGGGCACTAGACAGATGGGGGGAAAAAGATTTACACTTCTGCTACTTTGGCTGTGAAGGCTTTAAATTGTCAATTTCATATGATTAAATATCAGCAATACTTAATGTCACTGTTAAAACAGAAAATGTTGACTAATTCTGATTGTACAGAAAATAAGGAAATACAGGATTTATTGCATGCAACTGAACAAGTCGGAAAGCATACATAGCAATGTGGTTTTGACTTTCTGGAGGCCTCCTGCAGGGCCGCAGTTACGGGTTCTGTCATTAGGAGGCATGCTTGGTTAAAGGAGCAAAATCTGCCTGATCATGTTAAAGCAAAAATATTAGATGCTGCATTACAGCATGGTACTTTATTTGGTGTTAAAGCAGCGGAGGTTTTGAAGAAAATGGAGGACAAAGCAAAATCTATGCAAACAGTAAAATATTTCTTACAGGTTCAGCCACCAAAATGTAGCAGGATCTGGCCTACAAAGAATTGGTCCTTTCCAGTGTCGGACAGGCCACAAAGAGGCAGATACAGATGCCACAGAGGCAGATCCCAGCCCCAGGGCTCATACAGGCCTAAACAGTGGGGCGCTTCTACCTCCAAAAGTGGAGAAGACAAAGCACAGCCATACAGGAAACAGTCCCAATGACGTGCCTCTGCCAGCACCAAGCACTTATCTTCTTGCAGCCCCCTTAGGGGGAAAACTAGCACTTTTTTCTCAAAATTGGCACATGATCACCCAGGACAAATGAGTATTGAATATAGTGTCCCAGGGCTACAGGTTCCACTTTCACACCCCGCTAAAGGCAAAAGGTATGCCAAACCTGCCACACAATCAATGAGTAGAGGCACAAAAACAAGTTTCGTCCCTTATGCACATGAGGGCCATTCAGCAAGTACCACAGCAAGAGCAGGGACAAGGATTTTACTCGACTTTTCTTGGTTCCCAGAAAGGACAAAGTCTGGCGACCAGTACTGGACCTGTCTATTCTAAATACATTTCTGGACGTTCCAAACTTCAAAATGTTAACTCTGCAGCAGCTTCTGCCCATGCTGGGCAAGAAGACTTGGCTTATAACTTTGGAGCTAAAAGAGGCATACCTGCATATACCAATCAGACAATCTTGCAGAAGATACCTCAGATTCATATCTGGCTCAATGCACTACCAATTCTCTGCACTGCCCTTTGGCTTATCTACTGCGCCCAGGGTCTTCACAAAATGCCTGGCACTAGTAATTGCATTTTGCAGACAAAGAGGAATTCAAATTTATCCTTACTTGGACGATTGCCTTTTTCAAGCAGAGAACAAGGACATTCTACTAGAGCACCTGGAGTTTGTAAAAAGATTATTATTTTGCCTGGGGTACACAGTAAACGAAAATAAATCAAAAGTCGTATCCTCTCAAGAGATAATATTCCTAGGTGCAAGCTTAAATACAACTGTCCAGATGGCTTATCTCATGCCAGACAAACAAAGGCAACTAACTTCTTACTTCAAAATGGTGGCAGCAAAGACCCAGTTATCTGCAAGAAAAATTCTACAGGCTTTGGGCTTCATGGCATCCTGCATTCTGCTAATTTCGTATGCCAGACTGCATATGAGGAAACTACAATGGTACCTAAAAAGTGTTTGGACTCAACATTGTCAAAGCCTGGAAGCATTAATTACCCTCATTCCTTGCCTGCAACAGGAGTTTCGATGGTGGGCACATGCCTGTCACCTCAACAAGGGACAGCCATTCACTCTACCCACAGACAGGCAGTCAATAACAACAGATGCATCAGATTATGCCTGGGGAGCACACATGGCAGGAAAATGTATTCAGGGCACATGGTCCACAAGCCAAATGCATCTGCATATCAATCAAAAAGTGATGCTAGCTGTTCAGAATGCCCTGACAGCTTTCAAGGATCTACTCCATCCAGGACAACTTCTGATAAGGGCGGACAATATTACAGTCATGTGGTACATAAACAAGCAGGGAGGCACACATTCCTACCCCCTCTGCAGACAAGCAATGACTTTGTGGGACACAACATTGACTTGTCAAGTACACCTGCAAGCACAATTCATGCCAGGAAAGAACAATACTCTGGCAGATGAACTAAGCGGAAACCTTACGGATCCCCACAAGTGGAAACTGGATCCACAAGTCTTCAGCATGATAACAAAGAATTGGGGATGCCCAGACATAGATCTATTTGCCTCCCCTCACAACTGCCAACTACAGAAATTCTGCACAAGGACTTATCACAAGCAAGCATGGAAAGTAGTGGATGCTCTGTCATTCAGCTTGAAAAGTCTAACCGTATATGCCTTTCCTCCTTTGCCTCTCCTCCCCAAGGTACTCCTGAATGTCAGACAAGAGAAACCAAGAATGATTCTGATTGCTCCAGACTGGCCACGCCAGCACTGGTACCCAGTCATAAAAAGCTTGTCTCAAGGCCCAGCCTGGACATTCCCTCCAATTCCTCACTTACTGACCCAGCGAAACCATCAGATTCTGCACAGCCAACTCAGGACCCTAAATCTGGCAGCATGGCGGATAATGTAACCATTCAAAGCACACCTCTCTCTAAAGCAGTGATGGATGTTATTTTGGAGGCCATGAGGCCCAGTACCAGAAAATCTTATGCAGAAAAATGGAAAAGATTCTGTGCTTGGAACCAGCACAAGGAATTGACACATCTGTACCAAATATTCCTCAGATTTTACAGTACCTGAGATGCTGGACAAAGGCCCTATCCTTTTCATCAATTAAAATTCATGCCTCTGCCATTTCAGCACATTAAAATACGGAACCTCCTATTTTTTCCCATCCATTGCTAAGGCAGTACCTCAGAGGGGCCAAAACCATAAGACCTCCAAGGAGAGCCCCAATACCTGCATGGGACCTCAATTATGTCTTGGAAAAACTCACACTGCCGCCTTTTGAGCCAGCCAATACAGCTGATATAAAGTTTTTATCGTGGAAAACAGCTCTGCTCCTAGCAATAACCTCTGCAAGACAAGTTTGAGTTACAGGCACTCATGGCTGTGGAACCTTTCATCATTTTCCATCCAGACAGGGTTTCTCTAAGGACGAACCCAACATTTATGCCTAAGGTAGTGTCCAGTGTGGCCCTTAACCAAACCATTCATCTGCTTACCTTTTATCCAAACCCATAAAGTAAGGGTGAGACTTCTTCATTCCTTGGACATACACAGACAACTATGCTTTTACTTGGACAGAACTAAAGCTTTCAGAAGAACTGAGCAACTTTTAGTGGCATATGCTGCAGGATCTCAAGGAAAGCTTATCTGAAAACAGACTATTTCAAAATGGATAGGCCACTGCATTCGTTTCTGCTACTCACAGCATGGCAAATCAGTGCCCAAGGGCATTAGGCCTCATTCTACCAGGGCAGCAGCCACTTCAGCAGCCTTTCTCAGAGGAGGAGTACTAACCAAAGACATTTTAGAGGCTGCAACTTGGAGTTCAGTGCACACTTTTACAAAGCACTACCATTTACCTCTCTACTCTAAATCCAGAGCAGGCTTCGCCACTGCAGTTCTGGAAGGCCTTATAGCCTCTCCTAATCCTATTTAGGCCCAGCCACCCAACCTCAGCTTTGGGATTCAACCCAAGTGTAATGACTGCAACAGTGAAACACGATGAACATAGTACAGTTGTGTACGTACCATAAATGGAGATGTTCGAGTGTATTCACTGTTGCAGTCCAGGTTACCCACCCACCACCCCCCTTTTCTTTGCTGGGACTTACCTATACTTCTCTATCTTATACAACCTATGTGGTGTATTTGCTTGTAGATGAAGGAAATGTTTTTTTTATTGCATGCATAATTATTGGCATAACTTTTTTAGCCTACCATTTTGGGGGCACCTGACGTCTGGGGCAAGAAAAACTGAAGAAAATGGCGTCTGCTGCATCTTTTATACCCCTGGCACACTGACGTCAGGGAAGAGGCGACAGCAACCGATGCTGGACCTAGACTTTGGAATTCTGGCTGACTGCTGGTAGCCTGCCAGCAGGATAACCCAGGAGTAATGACTGCAACAGTGAATACACTCGAACATCTACATTTATGGTAGGTACACAACTGTACTTTTCTTGTAACCATGTGCTGTATACTATCAACATGAGCTTTGTCACTGTGCCTTCCACAGCTATTCTTATCTGTACGCATACTTGTATGCTTTTCTGTAAGCTCGTATGTCGGACAAATCTCAATGGCCTTCTTTAATGTTAAGTCACTGTCTTGAAGCAAAGTGTTTCTCACGGTGTCATTATTAATACCACACAAGCCTGTCTTTTATCAACTAATCTCTCAAATCACCGAATCGGCACATTTTAGCCTTGAGAAATAAGGCTGTTGTATATGCTGCAAAAATTTCACCAGGCTTTTGATCCCTTATGTGAAATAAGTGCCGTTCCATTGTAATATTCATTTTGGGTGTTGCACATTTCTCTAAATTTGTTGTAAGCATTCCCTTGTCTTAGCTGGTACCACAATATGGTAGTCTTACCCCTCCCCTAAAAACACAGCAGGTGCATATGTAAATGGATCTCTTTCAGTGGCCTCTGAACCTGCTAAGTTAAGTAGAATAAATGCCTTTGTACATGCGTCTGTCAGAAAAAGCAGCCTGTATGAAAATATTGTATTCCTGCTCAAATGCTGTCCAATTTTCTGCATTATTGTTGTCAAACACAAGTGGTGTGGATCTGTGAAAACCTTCTGCCATGCCCACAGATTATAGTAAAACACAACACAAAATGACCCTTGTAATTGTGCACTGACATTCTCACACGCCAGGTACTTGTTATAATCAAATACACAATAAGCTCTTTGAAATACTGTACTCTGCGGAATATGCTTTGAAATAACCTCTACTTTGCAAAACATTCTTTTAAACAACTGTACTTTGTGAAATAACTGCACTGTAATACTGCACATACTTGCAAACATTTTGCACACTTTAGGTATTTTGAATAGTTAATACGAAAAGTAGCACAGCAAAAAAAAAATTCGGTTTTCCTTTTTTGTACATTTTATGAGGTTAGGATATGTCAAACATTTTCATAATTATTTTGAATATTTCTGTCAATATGTCGCAATTTTGGACGTTTCGTTTAATAAGAAATTCGTTTTGAGCGTTCTGAGTGCTTTGTTTCATATTTCTAGCAAAGTAAATCATTTAAGCAACTTTTAGTACCTGGAATTTGTTTCTGACTTGTTTTTGCAAGTCGTCGTGAGCAGGAGGGGATGATCCAATCCTATATATTCCTCCCAACTGTAACTAGTTGCGTCATGCTGTATATTCCTCCCAACTGTAACTAGTTGCCTCATGGCTGTAACTCTGGATCCCATTCTGACACCTTGTCGCTGCTCTTATGTGCCTTAAGAAGACGTTGAGACTTGGGTGTTCGTTTAAGTAGTTTAAAAGCCGAAGGACGCAACAACATTGTATACAGTTACATCAGAATGGATGGCAGGAACAGTGAACTTGAAAGAACTGTCTGACTACTTACTTGCATGCTCTCACTCTGGCTGCTCATTCAACATGGCACTCTTACTTACACATGTTCAGTACTTACATGCACGTGTTGGCTCACTGGAAAGCTTTTTAAAGGTATATCACACACACTCATCTACAAGCAGTGTCTGTTGCATTGAAATTT
>NC_056739.1:123471959-123521959 GCF_019279795.1 Protopterus annectens | reverse complement strand
TGTCTCGGTTTTGGCTGAAACCGAGTCCACGGTTCTTCCTTCGCCAAAGCTTGCCTCCTACCGAGGCCTCATCCAGCATGGCTGAATCTGCTACTGAAATCCCACCTGCTCTTGCAGGTTCACAGGATTTATCTGATACTATACTTTTAGATATATCTACTCCTGCACGTGGAGCTGCTAGGCCCCCTGCATCCATGTCGATTAAGGCTTTTGCCAGGGCTAAAGCAGCAAAATCTACCAAAACTGTGCCTGCTAAGACCCCCTTTCACAGGCCTAGCTCTAGTTCTCAAATGCTTAGTCTAGCAGAGGATCTCATTTCTTTGATCCGGGGATCCCAACCTCACCCTGACAGGGCCTCTCACCCACCTCCAGAGAAGAGGCCTAGAGCAGAGCCCCTGAGCCAGTTTCTTCAGATTACTCCTCTGATGATTCAGATAATACAAACCCTCCAGAGGGCCCTTATTCTCCTTATGAGGACTCTGATGCAGAAGACTCCATTCCTTCTGCCTCCGCCTGAGGAATTTTCTGTTGGGGAAAGCTTGCATGATATGAGGGAACAATTTCAATGGCAGGGCCAGGATTTTTCAGACTCTAGGAAAAGGCTTAGGACCTTTTTGCATTTGCCACAGCATAGGCCTTTAGCCATTCCTCCAGTACTCACTGTTGTGGATGATGCATTTAATGATGCTTGTACTGCTCCTGATTCTCTTCCTCCGGCCCCTGCTAAGCCCGACAGGTACTACAGGGTTCCGGACACACATTATCATTTGTATAAGGCTCCTTTTGCAGATCCTGAAACTATCTCCCAGGGACCCAAGGCTGTAGCAGCTACCTCTGCCAAAAAAAACCCTCCCCTCTGAAAGGGAATCTAGGGCTTTAGAGAGATGGGGTAAAAAAGTTTACACCTCTGCTACTCTTTCGGCTAGGGCCTTAAACTGTCAATTCCACATGATTCAGTATCAGGAATTTGTTAGATCAGTTAACTAAAAAACTGTCCTCATCTGAACCATTAGACAAAAAATCTGTTCAGGAAATGGTACATAACATTCAGCAGGTCAGTAATCATTCTTTAAAATGCGGCTATGATGCACTGGAGGCTTCCTTTAGATCAGCTATGACTGGTACAGTGATCCGAAGGCATGCATGGTTAAAAGAGCAGTCCTTACCAGACCATGTTAAATCAAAGCTCCTAGATGCTCCCATGGATAAGCTCAATTTGTTTGGCTCCCCTGCACAGCAGGTGCTGAAGAAGGTGGAAGAGAAAGCAAAATTTGTCCAGACAGTCAAGGATTTCTTACAGGTCCAGCCTCCAAGGTTTAGTAGGAACTGGCTTAATCCTGGAGGCTCTGTTAAACATCCAAAGGAACACACCAGAAATCTTGCTGGTGACTCACTGTTGGCCCAGGCAGCATTGGTTCCCCTTCTCCATCGTCTAGCCAAGGGTCATCATGAAAAGTTCCCCTACCGAGCGGACTTGCTCACACAGAACAAGGGTTTCATCCCAACCTGTTATCTCCCCACCTGACAGTGTGGAAGATAGAGTTCTGATCCCTTTCAGACACCATTTTTCTGAGGACATGTTACATCATCTTCAGGAGTTAAGACCTACTAATAGAAGGTCTTGTATATCCAAATGGAATTTTTTTCTTAATGGTGTGAAAAAACAATCCTATTCAAGTTTGGATTCCTAATAATATTTGTGTTAAAAGGTGGTTTAGCCTATTCCTCCATCAAGGCTTATTTGCCGTTTCTGTATGTATGCCTCTAGATTTGTCATTACTGTCCAGAATTGAGTTTAAGCAGATGTCCTTCAAGGATGCATCTGCAGTCCTAACATATGGGTTGTCCTGCCTCAGGCAGCCCTTTGGTCGGCCGGATTCCAAAGTGTGGGTCTGGCCTCTGCTGATGTCGCACTTCACCCGTCACAGCTGCTGTTTATTGGGTATAAAGGCATCAGCCGACGCCATTTTCCCCAGTCTTTCTTGCCGCGTGGTGCCCGAAGCAGAAGCTGTTCACAAGTGCCGGTCGGTCAGATCCAGAGATTTCTACTACCGAAGACTTCTAAAAAGCTAAGTACCCCATTGGGGACTCTTTCTTGCCTCAGCCGATGTCAGACAAAGTAAATAATTGTTTAACTTGTGGGAAACAAATACCTCATAAGGATTTCCACTCTTACTGCCTTCCTTGCTTAGGCCCAGACCACTACGTATCAGCTTGTCTAGCCTGTGCTTCCTTCAACCGACGGACACTCAGACGTCGGTCGGAGTTTGCAGAGGAGTTTTTTGGTCCCGCTTTTGCATACAAAATGCCGTCGGAGACTCCGACTACACAATTAGCTAAAAAGCGTAAGGAAAAGGACCGACATTCGCGGCCCGCGGTTTCGGCTGAAACCACGGTTAGGCCAACCGTGAGTGTCTCTGTTGCGGCTGAAACCGAGTCCCCGGTTCTTCCTTCGGCCGAAAGCATGCCTCCGATAGCCGAGGCCTCACAGAGCATGGCTGAATCTGCTACTGAATTTACTGCTACAGAAGCAGGCACCCAGGATTTGTCAGACACTATTCCTTTAGACATATCTACCCCTGCACGTGGGGCTGCTAGACCCCCTGCTTCTATGTCTATCAAGGCTTTTGCCAGGGCTAAAGCAGTTAAATCTTCTAAGGCCTTACCTGCTAAAACTCCCTCACATAGGCCTACCTCTAGTTCCCAAATACTCAGCCTGGCTGAGGATCTCATTTCTTTGATCAGGGGATCCCAACCTCACCCAGACAGGGCCTCTCAGCCCCCTCCAGATAAGAGGCCTAGGACTGAACCCCCGGAACCTGTCTCTACAGACTATTCCTCGGATGACTCGGACATTTCAGACCCTCAGGAAGGCCCATATTCTCCTTATGAGGATTCTGATGCAGAAGACTCCATTCCTTCTGCTTCTCCTCCTGAAGAATTTTCCTTTGGGGAAACCTTGCATGCTATGAGGGAACACTTCCAATGGCAGGGCCAGGATTTTTCAGATTCAAGGAAAAGGCTAAGGACTTTTTTACACTTACCACAGCATAGGCCTTTAGCCATTCCTCCAGTACTAACAGTTGTTGATGATGCATATAATGATGCCTGTACTGCCCCAGATTCTCTTCCTCCGGCCCCTGCCAAGCCTGACAGATATTACAGGGTCCCGGACACGCACTACCATTTGTATAAGGCTCCTGTTGCAGACCCTGAAACCATTTCACAGGGCCCTAAAGGTGGCAGCTGCCTCTGCCAAAACCCTCTTCCCTCTGAAAGGGAATCTAGAGCATTAGAGAGATGGGGTAAAAAGGTTTATACTTCTGCTACTCTTTCGGCCAGGGCCTTAAACTGTCAATTCCACATGATTCAGTACCAGGAATTTTTGTTAGACCAGCTAAATAAAAAACGGTCTTCTCCTGAACCTATAGACCCAAGTCCCTTCAGGATTTGGTACATAACTCTCAGCAGGTCAGTAACCATTTCTTAAAATGTGGCTATGATGCACTGGAGGCTTCCTTTAGATCAGCTATGACTGGAACAGTGATTCGAAGGCATGCCTGGTTAAAAGAACAATCCTTACCAGACCATGTTAAGTCAAAACTCCTAGATGCTCCCATGGAGAAACAAAGTTTGTTTGGCTCCCCTGCACAGGAGGTTCTAAAGAAGGTGGAAGAAAAAGCAAAATCTGTCCAAACAGTCAAGGATTTCTTACAGGTCCAACCTCCGAGGTTTAGCAGAAATTGGCCTTCGAAGAATTGGTCCTTTCCAGACAACTCCAGAGCACAGAGAGGAAGAAATAGACGACCAAGAGGCAGAGGTCAATCTAGGGGTGCCTACAGGGGACGTCAGTGGCAACCTACCAACCAGAGAAGTACTGCCACAGATTCAACTACAACCACTTCCACAGGGCAGACACAATGACTTGGCTCTGGTTCCGCCTACCAGGGAACAACTGGAAGCACCCTTGGGCGGAAAGCTAGCCTTATTTTCCGACAACTGGCATTACGTTACAGGAGACAAATGGACTTTACAAACAATAGACAAGGGCTGCAGGTTTCACTTCCACACTCTACCAAAAAAGAGAGGAATGCCAAACCTACCACCAAGCCAAAAAACAGACGCTCTAAGACAAATCAACAACTTACTAAGGATGAGAGCTATAGAAAAGGTACCACCTATGGAACAAGGCCAAGGATTTTACTCCAGGCTTTTCCTTGTACCAAGAAAAGAAAATCAATGGAGACCTATTCTCGACTTGTCCGCACTGAACACATTCCTCATTGTTCCAAAATTCAAAATGCTGATCCTCCAGCAGCTTCTTCCCATGCTGGGCAAGGAGTCTTGGCTGGTGACTCTAGATCTCAAGGAGGCATACCTGCACGTCCCTATATGACCAGATTGCAGAAGACACCTCAGATTTCTTGCAGGATCAGAGCATTATCAATTCTCAGCATTGCCCTTTGGCTTATCTACTGCGCCCAGAGTATTCACGAAATGCCTGGCATCAGTAATTGCTCATTGCAGGCTTTAGGGAATTCAAATTTACCCATACCTGGACGACTGCTTAATACAAGCGGACAACAAGACAAAATTAACAAAAGATTTGGAAAATGTCATACAACTGTTGCAAGCCTTGGGATACACAGTCAACATGCAAAAGTCAAGACTAGTACCATCCCAAAGGATAACATTTTTGGGTGCAGAACTGGACACATCAACTCGGATGGCTTTTCTCACAGAAGAAAAACAAAAGCAACTACCAGTCTACTTCATGACATTAACAACACAAACTCGGCTTACTGCAAGGAAAGTCCTGCAAGCCCTGGGTTACATGGCATCCTGCATAATATTGATTCCGCATGCCAGGCTGCATATGAGAAAGTTACAATGGTACCTAAGGAATGTATGGTCTCAACACAAGCACAGTCTAGAAGCCCAGATTCCAATAATTCCATGCCTGAAGCAAGAATTCCTGTGGTGGGCTCAGGCCTGTCAGTTGAACAGAGGATTGCCTTTCCACAAACCTCATCCAAGCCAGACCATCACCACGGACGCCTCAGACCTAGGCTGCGGGGCACACATGGTGGACAAGTGTATACAAGGCTTATGGACCTAAGACCAGCTGAATCTACACATAAATCTAAAGGAGATGCTGGCAGTGAAACATGCGATCCAGGCATTCAGACCACTCCTTCAACAGGGTCATCTGCTGATAAGGACGGACAATACCACAGTCATGTGGTACATCAACAAACAGGGAGGTTACACACTCATATCCTCTATGCCGGATGGCAATGGACCTGTGGAATGTGGCCCTGAATCTCAACATTCAACTTCAGGCCAGATTTGTACCAGGAAAAGAAAATTCTCTAGCAGACACCTTAAGCAGAACTACCACGGATGCTCACGAATGGATGCTGCATCCAGATATCTTCAAAGCCATAACAAAGAAATGGGGACTACCAGAGATAGACCTGTTCGCCTCCCCACACAACCACCAATTGAAGAAATTCTGCACAAGAGCATACCACCCACTTGCTTGGAGGGTGGACTCCCTTTCCTTCAGCTGGAAAAACCTGACAGCATATGCATTCCCACCTCTTCCTTTGATGTACAAAGTTCTACTGAAGATCAGAGAGGATCAGCCAAGGGTAATCCTGATAGCTCCAGACAGGCCGAGGCAACATTGGTACCCGCTACTGAGAAGCATGTCTCGGACACACGCATGGCCTCTACCTCTATGTCCCTTACTTCTAACACAGAACAACTACAAGATCCTACATCCAAACTTGAAAACACTGCAGCTAGCTGCTTGGAATATTGCATAAAACCAAATAACCCAGATTTATCTCAGAGGGTTAAGGACATTATCCTGGAGGCACGCAGACCCTCCACAAGGAAAACCTATTCAGCCAAGTGGAAAAGATACCTCATTTGGAGTGCAGCAAAGGGAGAAAATGTCTCATTGGCAAACATAGCACACATCCTGGAATATTTAGCAGAACTGTTCCACAATGGCCTGTCTTACTCCTCCATTAAGATTCATGCATCAGCAATTTCAGCAGAATACAACATGGATCCTCCTGTCTTCTCTCATCCTCTACTCAGGCAGTTCTTGAGAGGAATCTAAAATGTAAAACCTCCAAGGAAACCACCTTTACCTACATGGGATCTCAACTTTGTGCTGGAAAAGTTAACACTTCCCCTTTTGAACCAGCAGCAACAGCAGAATTACAGTTCTTGTCTTGGAAAACTGCTTTCCTGCTAGCAATCACTTCAGCAAGAAGGGTATCTGAGTTACAGGCATTAATGGCAGTACAACCCTTCCTTATCTTCCATTAGGATAGAGTCTCTCTGAGAACTAACCCTACCTTTATGCCAAAAGTGGTCTCCAGAGTATCATTGAACCAAGCGATTCATTTACCTACATTCTTCCCCAACCCACAGAACAGGGGGGAAAGTCTGCTACATACCTTGGATGTGCACAGACAATTACGCTACTATCTGGACAGAACTAAGACCAGCAGAAAAACTGACCAGCTTCTGGTAGCATATGCAACAGGAATGCAAGGAAAAGCAATTTCAAAACAGACAATCTCAAAATGGATAGGAAATTGCATTCGTTTTTGTTACTCTTTTCATGGAAAGACAACTCCTGAAAATATCAGACCTCATTCCACAAGAGCTACAGCCACCACTACAGCTTTCCTACAAGGAGTGGCTACCAAAGACATTTTAGAAGCTGCTACTTGGAGCTCCGTGCATATATTTGCCAAGCATTATAATCTTCCCTTATACTCCAGATCCTGAGCAGGTTTTGCAACTACTGTTTTGCAAGGGATCTTAACTACACCATCTTTATCTTAGTACCTCCTCCCCCAGTTTGGCTATGGTATTCTACCCATATGTTAGGACTGCAGATGCATCCTTGAAGGACATAGTACAGTTTTGTACCTACCATAAATGTAGATGTCTGATAGGTATGCATCTGCAGTCAGGATTACCCACCCTCCTTCCCCTCTGTGGTATTCACCCCTCTTTTAGCTAGCTGGGGGAATCTATTATGGTGTATTTGTTTGTATATATGTATATATATTGTTTGCTCTCTACTGTTTGGAATTATTTGCATTTATCCAAATTTAGCCTTCCTAGAGGGCACCTGGCATCTGGGGCAAGAAACACTGAGGAAAATGGCGTCGGCTGATGCCTTTATACCCAATAAACAGCAGCTGTGACGTCGGGTGAAGTGCGACATCAGCTGAGGCCAGACCCAGACTTTGGAATCCGGCCGACCGAAGGGCTGCCTGAGGCAGGACAACCCATATGTTAGGACTGCAGATGCATACCTATCGGACATCTACATTTATGGTAGGTACAAAACTGTACTTTTCTCAAGGTTATCCTCCATTTAAAACCACCCTTAACTTTATTTTGGAGAAATTTGCCCAGCCACCTTTTGAGAAAGCAGGTTCGGTATCTCTAAAATTCTGTACATGGAAAACAGTTTTTCTAGTGGTCCTTATTTCTGCGAGAAGGGTTTCTGATCTTGAAGCCTTTATGGCTTCTCTTCCCTTCCTTATTTTCAACATGGTAAGGTTTCCCTGTGGGTCAACCCCTCCTTTATGCCTAAAGTTGTCAGTGAGTTGTCCTTTAACCAGGCCATTAATCTTCCCACCTTTTTTCAGATTCTCAAAACAAAGGTGAAAGACCATTGCATTCCCTGGATGAGCACAGGCAGCTCAGATTTTATTTGGATAAAACTAAAGACATTTGGATGACCAGTTTTGTCTCTTTCCAGGAGGCCAGATTTGGTAACCCTTTATCTAACCAAACCATTGCTAAATGGATTTCATAATTCATTTCTTTGTCCATCATGGTAAATCATTGCCGTCTGTAGTTAAGGCACGTTTCATAAGAGCAGAGGAATTGATTTTTGGGTATTTTAGAGGCAGCATTTGGTCATCAGTGCAGCCTTTCACTTTTCTAGATCTGAAGCCTCCTTTCATAGATCTTTTCTCTCTGGGTTAATTGATAGTTCACCTATATCAGATCCATCCACCCTCCAAGTGTTAAGCTTTGGGATTCACCCAACAGTACTGGAGTATTGCAACAGTGACCTAAGGAAGGACTTAACATGGTTCTGTAAGAACTTAACATAACAGTAGGTGTTCTGCTGATCATTGTTGCAGTATTGCTCCCCCTTTTCATACCTATGCTTTGTCCTTTATTTGCACGTGTACTTGGGGGGGGGGGTGCATTCTCTAACCACCCTCCTCTTAGCTGCTTTTTTTTTCGTGTTTTCCTGGGTTCCTTCCTCAGGTGCCTCTAGGTCTGCTGGCTTTGATATATGATCATACGTCTGCTTGTGTACCTTTACACCATGGGCTTGGGTGATACGTTGGACATATGACTGGTGGAAGATTTTGGGTTTTGGTTCTGTAGTTGCACATCAGATTATTACAGTGAGGTAACCCAACAATATTGGAATACTGCAACAGTGATCAGTAGGGCATCTACTGTTATGGTATGTTTTTACACAACTTGTATTTTGTCTCTGGCATTTTTTTTCCATGTTTTACTCAAAAAGACAAAGATGGTACAAGTTATCTGCCCATTTTATCCATTAAGCAACCATATTATGTCCTTCCTTAAATCACAGTTACAGTATTCCAAACAGTTTGATTATCTCACGAAATAACTTGGACATCCAGCCTGGGTACCAATGACGAAACCTTCCACAGAGCTGTCCATCAGATGTATGACCCAAGTCCTTGGGTGTAAGAATACATAAGTGGACAACTGAGTGTGAAAACCTCAGTCTGTCACTGCCAAGCCCAGTGCAGGTGTCGCACCTGTCAGTCTGCTCTGAGTGGTTGTTTATCTTGTGCCTTCATTGGTTCATATAAGCACCTGTTGATGAGCCTTTCTTTTTGCTTTCATAACTGTTTTGGTGTTTATTATTAGAAGTCAGCTATGAAGGGAAAGTATGCTTGTGGTAGACCAATTCCCTGCAAGCATCTCCACTCCTAGTGTATTTTTGCCTTGGTTCAGAGCACAGTTATAATTGCAGTGTGTGTCAATCATTTGTAACAAACCCTGCATCCACATCTTTCCTTACTTAATACTTTGAGAGACAGCGCCTTAAGCCAAGCTAAAATGGTGCATCTTTCCACTCCTGATGCCCTGCTCATTCTGAAGAAGAAATTCAACAGGCCTACGCCTGATCCTCTGACAGCGGTCTCAGATTCTGATGTACGTAGTGAGGTTTCAGAAACAGTGGTATGTTGAACTGTGTTTCATGCTCCCATAACCCTGCCGAAGGCAAATATGATGTCCAATTCTTGCACATTCAGAATGACTAATTTTACTGATGCTGGTGATAAGTGGGAGCCTCTTCTTATTTCATAAAAACACTAGGGTATTTGTCAAGTATTAGAATGGTAATAAGTACCAAGGTAATTACTGGAGGGATCGGCTCCACCTCAGCTTGTTAAAGTGGACATCTGTGCTAAAAAGAAGAAGAAGAAAAAAAAAAAGATACGTTCCCTTTCTTTGGACAATGGGGTAAGGCTACTTTGGCTCTCAAACCATCTTTTGTCCCTTCTGCTCCTACTTCTGCTACCACTTGATATCCTCAGAGGAAGATGAGTCAGATGAACACCCTCTGGTCTACCGTTCCTCGATTCATTCACCAGGCCAATTGACTTATGACGAGGATACTGTAGCTCCTGATTCTCAGTAGAGAAAATCTTCTATGGGGAAACCATTTCTAATGTGATGCATTCTGAGTGGAAATTTAGACCAATTTCTAATGTCCAAAACCGATATTACAACTTGTAGAGGTAGGCAGCCCTGTGACTACACTTTTCCTCTCTGGTCCTAAAGATTTTCTGCATGCCTTTGCTTCTGTGTTCTCCGCTCCTGATTCTCAACCCCTGACCGCTAAAAGACCTGAGATTTTATTTCTACGGACAAGCCCTCCAATTTATTACTTGCTGCAAATGCATTTCCTTCCCTCAGGTAAAAATAGGGCAATAGCAAGATTTGTTTGGGGGGGGGGAGGGGTATATACCTCTTCCACTCTTAGTGCTTTGAAGTATCAGACTGAAATGATAAAATATTTGCTGTCTGTTCTGGATATTTTTGAATAAAACTGTGTTCTCTGGAAGTACCTGACATTAAGCAGTAAGCCATGTCTGTGGTAGCTCAAGCTTGTCTGATTGCTAGATGTAGCATCAAATGCAGTTGTATGATGCAGTGGAACCTTCCAGATTGACTGCCGTTGGATCTGTCATTAGAAGATAAGTGTGGCTTTGCTCTCAGCCCTTACCTTTTGACATAAAGCTTAATAAGGTATTAGATTCACTTGAATAGGAATATACTTGTCCCTGAAGCAGCCAATCTGTTTAAAGCCTTCAAGAGCAAGGTAAAATTATGAAGATTGCAGGCACATTTTCCTCACTTATGTCCTCTGGTATCCGAGAGACTGCTTGGGTATCCCCTCATCTCCTCTTGCAGGGAGTCTAGGGCCCCCGCACAAGGGCAAGAAAATGCCTAGAGAGATGTTGAGATAAAAATTAATAACCAAATAAAATCCGAGGACTGGCCCGGTGAAAACAAAGCTAAAAAGAACTTAATATAATAACGGGCACACTTCATGGGAGACTCTTCGTTTTTTGTCTCTGTCATGTGTCTAGATTCTAGGGGGGGGGGGTGTCATGGAAAATACAACTTGAATGTAAAGAAGCCGAGTGGCAGATTAAGAGCAGTGCCACTGGCCCCAATGGTCTGATTGATTTTATTTCTATTTCCAGCTTCCTTAAACTGAAAGCCTTATGTTGAAATGAAATTCATGGTTTTGTATTCAATTCAATTATGTTATAGATGAAAGTATATGTTTTAAATGTGTTTAAAGGCCATAATTTAATTATTTTCTTGAAAGATGCATTTCATGAAACTTGAGTCTAAATTTTGTTACTCTTCCTTTAAATGGAATGCCTTGGTCTGGAAAGGTTACAATGTTTTGTTTCACGGGCTTTGGGAGTTATAATTTTTTTATTTATTTATTTTTATATTTATCTATGACTCTCATTGGTTACTCTGAGGAAGTCCCTTAATACGGCTTGGGATGAAAGTGCTTAGTGTTGGTTTAAAGACGTGTGTATACAGTGATTTTTAAATAATAGATGTTTTTTATTTTTAACGTAGAGTCCACAAAGTGTGGACGTTATTGTATTAAGCTCTTTTTAGCTTTGTTTTCACTGGGCCGGTCCTCTGATTTTTTTTGGTTATTAGCTTCTGATTTTTTGTGTTTTCTAAGATGTTGAGATAAACTAAATAGGGATTCTAAGTCTGGAAGGCTTTCCTATTTAGGCAAATCAGCCTGACTTCTTTCTGCTTCCTCCAGCCCTTCCCCTCTGGTCCATCTCTTCCTCCGTCAAAAAGACCAACTTCATCTCTTTCAAACTGGCAGCTCATAACTAGACAAATGGGTCTTTTACATTATTTAACTGGGTTACGTGATGGCTTAGAAGGAAGTGCCAGCTTTCAAAGACATTCCTCCAGCCCCCTTCCCAACCAGATAAGCTTTCTACCTTCTGTCCTATAAGCCCTGCTTAATCAAAGTGCAATACAAGCTGTTCCACAACAGCATGTAGGACGAGTTTTTACTTCAGACTTTCTATTACCCAGAAAAGGAAAATGGAGATCTGTACTGGATTTGTCCCCTTTCAATACCTTTCTCAAGGTTCAGTTATTCAAAATGTTGTAATAACTGAAAGGTAAAAGTCTGGCATCTTCAAACTTTTCTGGTGTCGTTGAATCTGAAAGATGCCTGTCTCCACATCCCCATCCACCCCTCCTTCAGGAAATTTCTAAGATTTTCAGCTTTTTCATCACACTTTCACTTTTTTGATTTACCCTTTGGATTGTTACTGCCCCCATGGGCTTCAATTCCCTGGCAGCAGTCGTCGCCTTTTGCAGAGCTCAGAGAGTTGAAATATCCATACTTGGTTGACTTGTTAATACAGGCACCATCTTAGCAGATTGTTCTACAGCATCTCATCTTCACCATTTCACTCCTTCAGAGTCTGGGGTTCGTGATCAGTTTTAAGTCCACTCTGAGTCCTACCCAAAGCATGGTCTTTCTGGGTTGCAAACTGGGCATGCAACTCATGCAAGCCTACCTACCACTAGACAGGGTACAGAGCCTCTCCAGGTAATACCAGTCTGTCTTGGCGCTTCAAACCTAAACTACAAGGAAGTTCTCAGGACAGTGGGATTCAAAGCAACAACCCTACCCCATGGTGATCTTGGTCAGACAACATATGAGCGATTCTGTGGTACCTGAAATCTATCTGGTCCCAACATTCTTATCTTTGGACACCCAGATTCCATTTCACCTCTTTATAAAGAGAGAATTTCAGTGGTGGATATCACTGGTTAACCTCAACCCAGGCCTTTCATTTAAGTTGCAGATACCTCACTAAGAGCTGCACACAGACTTCTCAGATGTAGGCTGGGGGACATGGAAGGGCTCCATGAAAGTCTAGGGCCAGTGGCCACTAAATCAGAGGACAAACACACCAACCTGAAAGAGATGCAGGCTTTGAATCAGGCCCTGCAGATCTGTCGCACATGGTCTCTAGGTCCCCTCAGAATTTTCGCAGACAGCACTATGGTCATGTGGTACATAAACAAGCAGGGACAGGAGTCAGGTGTGCTGACTAGCTCTTATAGCATGGGAACAGGCCATAAAAGCACACCTGTCCCCTGTAAGCAGTTTACATTCCCTTCTCATGACCAAGTTCTGGCAGACTTTCTAAGCAGATCTGTGGAACATCCTCACAAATAGATACTGAACAGAAAAAGTTTCCTAGACATGGTCCATGAATGGCGTGCTCCTCAAATAGGTCTATTTGCCTCCATCCACAACAGACAACTACAGCAGTTTTGCTCAAGGACTCCTTGCCCTCAGGCATGGAAGATGGATGCTAGCTCCTTTCTTTGGATTTGATTCCTGTGTCAGATGCTGTTTCTTCTTCCATGATGTCAGGTCGTCAGGGGTATAAAACAATTCAGCCGATGCCATTACATCAATCTTTCTTGCCATGTGGTACCCGAAGCAGAAGCAGTTCGCAAGTGCCGGTCGGCCAACTCCTGAAATTTTTGATGTTAAGTTGTCAATCTCGCCTTCATTCTTGCTGGATGGGTTCGGAGCCGATCCTCGGCTCCGACTCGGCACTTGCTAAGCTTGAGAACTCCTTTTACCAGCTCGAGGCAACCCTATATCCCATGATGCAAGGCGAGACTACCTCAGATCTCGTTTGCCGCTTCGCGAAGAGGTCTCTTTTTTTTGCCAGCTCAGGTGAGTTTTATAATTCAACAGTTTATTCAGGGGTTTCCCTCCCTTTTTTTCTTATTTTTTTGTTAGTATTACATATAGTGTGTATTCTATACTAGTGCCCACCCTATATTCCTCTTTTGGTTAGAACTTAAAAGTTAAATTTATTTCAGTTAGGCCTAAGCCTCCCAGTTCTTTAATCCCTGTCAGTTTGTGTGTGTTTTGGGATTAATTGTGTGACTTGTTCAGTGTGTGTGTTATTGTGTTTCTTAGACTATGTCTAGGGAAGGAAAGGTCTCAGGCTTCAAGAAGTGTGACTCGTGCTGTCAGAAGATGTCTCTGACAGACGGTCACACTTCTTGTGTTTACTGCCTGGGGCCTTTACACCTGCAGGACTCCTGTGCTATATGCCATTCTTTTAGCCAGAGAGTCCTGCAGGAGAGGAGGAACAAGTTGATCCTCCGTGGCTTATTAAAGCCAGAAGGTTCACCGGCAAAGACTGGGTCGGGTAAACCTTCCAAGCCACCTAAGGTTCAGGCTACAGTGGTTAAGCCTTCCCCGGTGGCTCCGACTCCTTCGGAGTCGAGATCGGCTCCGTCTGGAGCCGATCTTTCTTCCTCTGAGGTGGTAGTGTCGGTTCCTTCCGGCTCAGACACACAGTCTCCAGTTGCCTTGTTTGCACCGACTGGTGCCGACGTGTTATCCAGTATCGGAGCCGAAAAGTCTTCGGCTCCATCTGGAACCCAGAGGACGTCGGCTCCGATGGCTTCGTCCAAGAAGAGATCTCGGTCCCCTTCTCTGGAGTCGATTCACTCAGCTCCGAGGTCTCCTCTTTTATCGGAATGGAGTCATCGGAGCCGATCTTCGAGATCTTCCAGGCTGTCTGACCACGATTTAGAGAGTGTGGTAAGTAGGCTGTTGAAGTCACAGGCACTAGCCCAAATGCTCCATAGCCCGTCTCAGCAGACTTCGGCTATTGCTCTTCCCCTTGAACTTCCTCCTCCGACTCTCCTCCAGAGTTCAGAGCCGGAGCTTCTCGGGACAGTGACCGTGGCGCCGGAGCCGATACATCCTTCGGCTCCGTCTTCGGCTCCGATCTCCTCCATGAGACCTTCCTTGGAGGGATCCGTCGTCAAGTTTCCTTGTCGGCTCTGAGGGGGCTAGTGGCATCGGACCCTTGTCCGACCCCGCTCTCCCTCTCGGGGCTTCGGCTTTGGTAGGCTCGGCACCGACATCGGCCTCGGAGCCTTCTGTCTCAGTGGAGCCGGGAATTCCTGTTTCTTCAGAACAGGAGTATTCTGGTCTCCCTGGGAGGGGAGCCTTTGAGGTGATGAGGAGTGTCCTGGCACCTGAGCCAGGTCAACGGTCCATTCCTTTAGCTCCTCCCTCTTCGGTGCTTGTTGATGTCTCTTGCCAGCCTCTTGCTCCCAGGCCCAGGGATCCATCGCCCCAGGTTTCCCCATTGGGAATAACTTCCTCTTCCGAGGTTTCTCCTGATCCCGCAGAGGAACCCCCGCGCAAGAGGACATGCAAGAGGAAACACACAGACTCCCCTGAGTCTACAACATCAGATACCGACTTAGATGAGTCGGAGGGTTCCCCCCGGTCCCCCTCTGAGGATGTCTCCTTTTCAGACATCCTGGAACTCCTCAAACAGAGGGGGAACTGGCCTTCCATTGACCCCTCCGAGGATGAGTCTGTATACCTGGAGGCTTTTGGATCCCGACCCTCCACCTCCTGGGTGTCTCCACCTTTCGACCCACTCATGCAGGTAGTGGCTCGGAAGGCGTGGGCAGCCCCGGATTCTGTGGAACCAGGGATGCCATCCAAATTTATTACGGCCCCTTCAGACAAGCAGATGTTCTTCGTCTCCCATTGCTGCAGTCCTTACATATGGGTATTCCGCTGTCCACAATCGGCCCGAATACCAAAGGGCTAGAACCGGCGTCGGTCATCGGCGCCTGAGACTGACGTCAGTACGTGCCAGTACAAATGCGCATGGCCGACGCCATAACCTCAGTCTTTCTTGCCGCGTGGTCCTAAGCAGAAGCAGCATTTGCAAGTGCCGTTCGGCGTTCTGGAATTGTCGGTTTTCGAGTTTCAGGCGGAGACCAAGTTGGGCTAAGTACCCCGTTGGGGACACTTTTGTCTTTTTCTTGCCTCAGTATTGACGGATGTCAGAAAAAGTTAATAACTGTATTTCTTGTGGGAAACAGATTCCTCATAGGGATTACCATTCACTCTGCATTCCTTGTTTGGGGCCTGAGCACGACGTTGTTGGGTGTCGTTTTTGTGCTACTTTTAACAAGCGTACTATTAAACGTCGGTTGGACTGTGCTAGGCTGGTGTTTGGTAAACGTTGTAATTACAACATGCCGGGATTCTCCGGCCTGGTTCTTCTAAGAAACGCAAAGAAAAGTCTTTGTGGTCCAAACAGGATGAGTCGTCCACTCCGGACGCCGGTTCTGTAGAACCACTGACTACTTCAGCGGCTCCTTCTGAAAGTTTACCTGAGTCTCAAGGGGAGCCTTTGTTACTACAGGAAGTGGCTTCTCCTGTGTTAGGCCAGGCTGAGGGTGCTTCTCTGATGTCAGTGGTTCCCTCCCCTCATAGGGTAGTTAGGCCTCCTCCTTCTCAAAGCAAAGCCCATTCTAAGTCTAAGTCTGCCCCTGCTGGTGCTAGTCCCCAGGGTCCAGCTCTAGGAAGCACATGTTAAAGATGGCTGAAGATTTGATTACTTTTAATTAGGGGTTCTATGCCCCCCCCTGCGAAGAGGCCCAGGGTAGAGACAGAGTTGGAGGGTTTGGTTCAGTCTTCCAATGAGTCAGATTCCTCTGTAGAAGAACTTCAGGATTTCCCTCCCTATTCTGATTCGGAGGCTGAGGACACTACTCCCTCTGCGTCCCCTCCAGAAGATTTTTCTTTCTCTGAGACTTTGCATTCCATGAGGGAACATTTCAAATGGGAGGGCCAGGATTATTCTGATTCTCGTAAAAGCTAAGAGAATTCTTGTTTTTGCCTCAGCATAGGCCCTTGGCTATTCCCCCTGTACTGGATGTTGTTCAGGATGTATTTTCTGAGGCTGCCCTTAACCCAGATTCTCTGCCTCCTGCCCCGGTTAAACCAGATAGATACTACAGGGTTCCGGAAGCTCACAAGTACTTGTATAAGAGTCCTAGGGCTGATCCAGAAACTATTACTCAAGGCCCCAAAGGTGTTAGGGCTTCTGTGGTTAGGAATCCAGTTCCTCTGGACAAGGATGCTAGGGCCCTGGATAGGTGGGGTAAAAAACTGTATACCTCTTCTACTTTGGCTATGAGAGCTTTAAATTGTCAGATGTTCTTCGTCTTCCATTGCTGCAGTCCTGACTATTGGGTATAGTCCGCGTCCCAGTCGGCCCGAATACCAGAGTATAAGGCTGACGTCGGTCATGGCGCCTTAGACTGACGTCAGTACGTCAGGGTACTAATGCGCATGACCGACGTCATTTCCTCAGTCTTTTTTGCCGCATGGTCCGATGCAGAAGCAATTTTGCGAGTGCAGGTTGGCGTTCTGAGATTTTCCGAAACCGGAGTTTCAGACCGAAGCAGAGTTGGCTAAGTAACCCCGTTGGGGAACATTTTGGTTTTTTCTTGCCTCAGTATTTAACCGGATGTCAGAAAAAGTGAATAACTGTATTTCTTGTGGGAAGCAGATACC
Source organism: Protopterus annectens (assembly GCF_019279795.1). NCBI lineage: Eukaryota > Metazoa > Chordata > Ceratodontiformes > Protopteridae > Protopterus > Protopterus annectens. The sequence continues at coordinate 123,504,915 of NC_056739.1, read as the reverse complement.
ATAGGGATTATCATACATTGTGTATACCTTGTTTAGGGCCTGAGCACGGCGTTGTTGGTTGCCGCTCTTGTGCTAGATTTAACAAGCGCACTATTAAGAGGAGGCTAGATTGTGCTAGGTTAGTGTTTGGGAAGCGTTGCAATTATAATATGCCGTCGGATGCTCCGACGCCCGCTTCATCCAAGAAGCGCAAGGACAAAACAGTGAAGCCTAGGGGTGAGGAACCGGCAGTCCCGGACGTCGGTTCTTTAGAAGGCTCAGGGGAGCCAGAGGTTTTGCCAGGAGTCTCTATGGAGTCTCAGGCAGATACTTTACTGTTACAGGATGTGCCCTCTCAGGAGGTAGGCCAGGCTGAGGGGGCTTCTCAGGTAACTGTTCTTCCCTCTCTTCCCAAGGTAGTTAGGGCCTCTCCTTCTGTTGCCAAAGCTTCTTTTAGAGGTAGGCCAAGTTCAGCTTCTGTGGGGCTTCTCCTAGCATTTCGGCTCTGTGCCTAAGAAACATATGCTTAAAATGGGAGAACATTTGATTACTCTGATTAGAGGTTCTGTGGCCCCGCCTGATAAGAGGCCTAGGGTGGACCAGGAGTTTGATAGTTTTGAACAGTGTTCACAGGCTTCAGAGTCTTCTGTGGAAGACTTGCAAGAGTTTCCTACTTATTCTGATTCTGATGTGGATGATTCCACTCCTACAGCTTCTCCTCCTGAGGATTTTTCATTTTCAGAGACTCTTCACTCCATGAGGGAGCACTTTAAATGGGAAGGCCAGGATTACTCTGATTCAGGAAAAGGCTTAGGGAATTCTTGTTTTTACCCCAGCATAGGCCCTTAGCTATTCCTCCTGTGTTGAATGTGGTGGAGGATGTTTTTGCAGAGGCTTCCCTGAACCCTGACTCCTTGCCTCCTGCTCCTGTTAAGCCTGATAGGTATTATAGGGTGCCGAAGCTCATAAGTATTTGTTTAAGAGTCCTAGGGCGGACCCAGAAACTGTTTCTCAGGGGCCTAAAGGTGTTAAAGCTTCTGTGGTTAAAAATCCTGTACCCTCTGATAAAGAGGCAAGGGCTTTGGATAGGTGGGGTAAGAAAGTATATACTTCTTCCACTCTAGCCATGAGGGCGTTGAATTGTCAGTTTCATATGCTAAAATATCAGAATTATCTCCTTTCACAATTGAAATCTAAGGTGGATGCTTTGGCGGAAGGTATTGAGTGTAAAGAATTGCTGGATTTGGTTCATGTGTCTGAACAAGTGGGTAAGCATTCTTTGCAGTGTGGTTTTGATGCTGTTCAGGCCTCCTCGAGGGTGGCTGCTACTAGTTCTGTCCTTCGCAGACATGCCTGGTTGAAGGATCAGAATTTAGCTGAGCATGTTAAGACCAGGATTTTGGATGCTCCTTTACAGTCTGATGTGTTGTTTGGACCGCCTGTGGAAGCAGTTTTAAAGAAAATGGAGGACAAAGCTAAGTCTATGCAGACTGTTAAAGATTTTGCAGGTGCAGCCTCCAAGTTTAGTAGAAATTGGCCTGCTAAGGGGTGGACATATCCTGCTTATGGTTCCCAGTCTAGGGGTAGGTCTAGACGTGGTAGGGGCAGGGCTCAAGGTTCTTTAGGCCTAGATCAGACAGTTCACCTGCTCAGACTTCTGGTGAGGGCAGGGGTCAGTCCTTTCGTAAGCAGACCCAATGACCTGCCTTTTCAGCTGCCAGTGGATTCTCGCCTGGCAGCTCCTTTGGGAGGAAGACTGTCTCTTTTCAAAGAAAATTGGGATTTAGTCACTCAAGACAGATGGGTGCTGGATATCATTCATCACGGTTACAGATTTTATTTCCACACACTGCCCCTTTCAAAGGCATGCCAGATGTTCCTCCTCCACAAAGAAAAGAGGCTCACAAGCAAATTTCTCAGTTACTCCAGATAGGGGCCATTCAGCCAGTCCCTGTATCAGAAAGGGGCTTTCGATTTTATTCTCGCCTGTTCCTAGTACCAAAGAAGGGGAACACGTGGAGACCAATTTTGGATTTATCTATCCTCAACACTTATCTGGACATTCCCAAGTTCAAGATGTTGACGTTACAACAACTGTTACCTCTGCTGGGCAAAGATCACTGGATGGTAACTTTGGATCTCAAGGAAGCTTACCTTCATGTGCCTATAAGGCTACGTTGCAGAAAGTATCTGCGGTTTCAACTGGAGATTTTCATTATCAGTTCTCTGCATTGCCCTTTGGCTTATCTACTGCCCAGAGTATTCACAAAGGTTCTGGCTCCAGTGATAGCTTACTTCAGGCTTCAAGGCATTCAAATCTATCCTTACTTGGACGACTGCCTGATTCTGGCTCAAGAAAAGGAAGACCTTCTACAGCATCTGGAATATGTCATAGCAGTGCTAAGATGCCTGGGGTATTCTGTGAACGAAATAAAGTCCAGTCTAGTACCCTCTCAAGACATGTGCTTTCTGGGTGTGAGACTGAATACAGCAGCCCAGATGGCCTTTTAACCCCGGACAAACAAAAGAGTCTGTCACTTTACTTCCATCAACTATCTCATCAGTCCGTGCTGACTGCAAGGACAGTCCTTCAAGCATTAGGGTTCATGGCATCTTGTATTCTGGTGCTTCCCAATGCCAAACTGCATATGAGGAAGCTGCAATGGTATCTCAAAATGTATGGACACAGCACTGCCAGGATTTGGACACTGTCATTCAAATAATACCTTGCCTTCAAAAGGAATTCTTGTGGTGGGCTCAGGAATGTCACCTAAACAAGGGACTCTCTGTGACCCGGCCAGAGGCGAGTCAGATTTTAACGACAGATGCCTCGGACACTGCTTGGGGAGCTCATCTAAATGGAAAGTGGATACAAGACAAGTGGCCTGCCAGACTACAGCATCTACATATCAACATGAAGGAGATGTTAGCAGTCCAGTTTGCATTGATGGCTTTCAAGGAGTTACTTCTTCCAGGGCAGGTGTTGATTCTAACAGACAACACAACTGTCATGTGGTACATCAACAAGCAAGGGGGAACACATTCTTATCCTCTATGCAGGCAAGCAATGATTTTATGGGAGACTGCTAAGCCTGCAACTAACTCTTCAGGCAAGGTTTCTGCCAGGAGCACAGAACTCCCTAGCAGATGTGTTAAGCAGACAAATCATGGATCCCCACGAGTGGAAACTGGATCTTCATGTATTTCAGAAATTGACAGTCATGGGGAACTCCAGACATAGATCTGTTCGCTTCTCCACTAAACCACCAGCTGCCAAAGTATTGCACAAAGGGGTTTCATCACACAGCTTGGAAAGTGGATGCTCTGTCTTTCAGTTGGAAAAACCTTCATGTCTATGCCTTTCCACCTCTGCCTCTTCTTCCAAAGGTATTATTAAAGGTCAGACAAGACAGGCCAAGGATGATTTTGATAGCTCCAGATTGGCCTCGGCAACACTGGTATCCACTACTACGGAGTCTGGTAAGGAAGCCTCCATGGCCTTTACCTCTGATTCCTCATCTGTTATCTCAGAAGGATGGTCATCTGCTCAATGTCAAGCTTCACTCTCTTCATCTAACAGCCTGGCATATTCTCTCTTGAAGCACAGCAGGTCTCAACTTCCTCAGCAAGTTTTAAATGTGATTATGGAAGCTAGAAGACCTAGTACAAGGAAGGTGTACGCAGACAAATGGAAGAGATTTTTATTTTGGAGTACAGCAAAGAATTTGGAGATTTCTGAGCCTAATTTGAGTGTGGCTCTTCAATATCTTACTGAGTTATTGGACAAAGGTTTGTCCTTCTCTTCCATTAAGATTCATGCTGCAGCAATTTCAGCTCATTATGATTGTGACCCACCTTTGTTTTCGCATCCTTTGTTCAAGCAGTTTCTTAGAGGGGCAAAGAATATAAGACCCCCACGTAGAGCTCCTACTCCGGCTTGGGATCTCAATTTTGTGTTGGAAAAACTTACTCTACAACCTTTTGAGCCTGCGGCTACTGCTGAGTTGAAATACTTGTCATGGAAGACTGCTTTTCTGTTGGCCATTACTTCTGCGAGAAGGGTGTCTGAGTTGCAGGCCCTTATGGCAGTAGAGCCTTTTTTGATTTTCCATAAGGATAGGGTATCATTACGTACTAATCCTTCCTTTATGCCTAAGGTGGTTTCTAGTGTGGCTTTAAACCAAACTATTCATTTGCCTACTTGTTATGCAGATCCCCAAAATAAAGGGGAAAAGATTTTGCACACTTTAGATGTACACAGGCAATTGAGATATTATTTAAGCAGGACTAAGGATTTTAGGCAGTCTCACCAGTTGTTTGTTTCTTTTGCCTTGAGTTCACAGGGCAAGCCTGTGTCAAAACAATCTATTTTCAGGTTGATTGGCTTTTGCATTGCATTTTGTTATTCCCATCATGGCAAGGAGATTCCAGCTGGGATTAGGCCTCATTCCACTAGGGCTACTGCCACTTCTACAGCATTTCTAAGGGGTGGCAACTAAGGATATTTTGGAAGCAGCTACTTGGAGTTCAGTGCATACTTTCTCTAAGCATTATCATCTTCCTATCTACTCTAAGTCTAGGGCTGGTTTTGCCACTGCTGTTTTGCAAGGCATGTTATCAGCTCCTACTTCCTTATAATTTGCCAGCCTCCCTTTCCTCTGCTTTGGGATTCTACCCAATAGTCAGGACTGCAGCAATGGAAGGCGAAGAACATAGTACAGTTTTGTACCTACCATAAATGTAGATGTTCGAGGATTCCATTGCTGCAGTCAATTTACCCTCCCTCCTTCCCTCTGTGTTTAGGGGTGGTTGTGTAGGTGAGTTTACATGCTTATATTTTTGTATATATTCTTGTATATATTGTACATGTTTTTGGTGCAGGTTGTTTTGGGCCTTGTCTTTTTAGGGTCTTCTGACATCTGGGGCAAGAAAAGACTGAGGAAATGACGTCGGTCATGCGCATTAGTACCCTGACGTACTGACGTCAGTCTAAGGCGCCATGACCGACGTCAGCCTTATACTCTGGTATTCGGGCCGACTGGGACGCGGACTATACCCAATAGTCAGGACTGCAGCAATGGAATCCTCGAACATCTACATTTATGGTAGGTACAAAACTGTACTTTTCATATGCTCAGGTATCAAAATTATTTGCTGGGCCAATTGAAATGTAAAGTAGATGCTTTAGCTGAAGGTATTGAATGTAAGGAGCTTCAGGATTTAGTGCATGCTTCAGACCAAGTTGGTAAGCATTCTTTGCAATGTGGTTTTGATGCTTTACAGGCTTCTTCCAGGGTGGCTGCTACTAGTTCAGTTGTTCGCAGGCATGCCTGGCTTAAAGATCAGACCTTGTCAGAGCATGTTAAGGCTCGAATTATGGATGCTCCTCTACAATCTGATGTTCTTTTTGGTCCTCCAGTAGAATCAGTTTTGAAAACAATGGAGGAAAAAGCTAAGTCTATGCAGACAGTTAAGGACTTTTTACAGGTTCAGCCCCCTAAGTTCAGTAGGAATTGGCCTGCTAAGGGATGGTCTTTCCCCTCTTCGGATTATCAATCTAGGGGCAGGTCGAGGCGAGGTAGAGGTAGGGCTTCTTCTCAAGGCCCTGTTACTTCTAGGTCTTTGAGTTCTTCTACCCCTTCTGCTGGGGAGGGCAGGGGTCAGTCCTTTCGGAAACAGACCCAATGACCTGTGTCTTCAGCTGCCGGACTCTGCCTTGCTGGCAGCTCCTCTAGGAGGAAAACTGGGACTTTTCAAAAGGAATTGGCATTTGGTTACCCAAGACAAATGGGTATTGGACATAATAAATCGAGACTACAAATTTTATTTTCACACATTCCCTCCTTTCAAAGGTATGCCGGATGTGCCTCATCAGCAAAGACTGGAAGCACAGACACAAATTTCTTCTCTGCTTCAGTTGGGAGCAATACAGGAAGTACCTTCTGCAGAAAGAGGCACAGGGTTTTATTCCCATCTTTTCTTAGTGCCAAAGAAAGGAAATACTTGGAGACCAATTCTGGATTTGTCCATTCTAAACGCCTTTCTGGAAATTCCAAAATTCAAGATGTTAACACTGCAACAGCTGTTACCTATGCTGGGCAAAGATCACTGGATGGTGACTCTGGATCTCAAAGAGGCCTATCTTCACATTCCTATCAGGCCCAGTTGCAGAAAATTCCTGAGATTTCGGAATGGGAATTTGCATTATCAGTTCTCTGCATTGCCCTTTGGCTTGTCTACTGCCCAGGGTATTCACAAAAGTCCTGGCTCCAGTAATAGCTTTTCTCAGACTAACAGGAATTCAAATTTATCCTTATCTGGACGACTGTGATTCTGGCTCAAGGCAAGCACGTACTTCTTCAACATCTGCAGTATGTAATGACAGTTTTAAGATGCCTAGGGTATTCTGTGAACGAAATAAAGTCCAGTCTAGTACCCTCACAAGAGATGTGTTTTCTGGGTGCAAGACTGAATACAGCTGCTCAGATGGCATTTCTTACCCCGGACAAACAAAGAAATCTTCACCTATACTTCCAACAGCTATCAGTAATGTCCAGGCTGACTGCAAGGACAGTCCTTCAAGCCTTGGGGTTCATGGCATCTTGCATTCTAGTACTTCCCAATGCCAAACTGCATATGAGGAAGCTACAATGGTATCTCAAAAGCGTTTGGACTCAACACAGCGATTTGGACACTGTCATTCGGATTCTACCTTGCATTCAGAAAGAATTTCTGTGGTGGGCTCAGGAATGTCATCTAAACAAGGGGCTCTCTGTGACCCAACCAGAGGCAAGTCAGATATTGACGACAGACTCCTTGGAGTCAGCCTGGGGAGCTCATTTCAGAGGAAAATGGATTCAAGACCTTTGGCCCCCAGAGCTACTTCACTTGCATATCAACATGAAAGAGATGCTGGCAGTTCAATTTGCTTTGGAAGGATTCAAGAGCCTACTTCAACCAGGACTGGTGTTGATTCGAACAGACAACACAACTGTCATGTGGTACATCAACAAGCAGGGGGGAACTCATTCTTACCCTCTTTGCAGACAAGCAATGCTGTTATGGGAAACTGCTTTGAATCTGCACATCACTCTTCGAGCACAGTTTCTGCCAGGAGCACAAAATTCTTTAGCAGATGTTCTGAGCAGACAGATTGTGGATCCTCACGAATGGAAATTGGACCCTCAGGTATTTCTTCAGTTGACCATGGCTTGGGAACTCCAGACATAGATCTGTTCGCTTCTCCTCTGAATTTCCAACTGCCACTGTTTTGCACAAGGCTGTTTCATCCAAAAGCCTGGAAAATAGATGCACTATCCTTCAGTTGGAGCAACCTTCACGTGTATGCTTTTCCTCCTTTGCCTCTTCTTCCAAAGGTGCTGTTGAAAGTCAGGAGGGACAAACCTTGCATGATCCTGATAGCACCGGATTGGCCTCGTCAGCATTGGTACCCTCTGTTGAGGAGCTTAATTCATGGAACACCTTGGCCATTACCACAGATCTCACTTATTGTCTCAGGAAAACAATCATTTTCTCAATGTCAGGGTGCAATCCCTACACCTGACAGCCTGGCGCATTCTGTTTTAGAGAAGGAGGGCCTTCAGCTCCCTCAACAAGTTTTGGATGTTATTTTGGAAGCCAGGCGTCCTAGTACTCGAAAAGTTTATGCTGATAAATGGAAGAGATTTTTTCTTTGGAGTTCAGCTAAAGGCTTTGATGTCAAATTGCCTAATTTGAGTTGTACATTGCAATATTTGACTATTTTATTGGACAAGGGTTTGTCCTTCTCTTCTGTAAAAGTGCATGCTGCAGCTATTTCTGCTCACTATGATTGTGACCCTCCTTTATTTTCACATCCATTGGTTAAACAGTTTCTTAGAGGGGCAAAGAATATAAGACCCCCAGCGGATGTTTTCTTCAGCGACCTTTGCTATGCGTTCGCTGAACTACCTTTGTCATTTCACCAGACTTCAGAGAGATATTCTCAAGGAACTAGGTGAAGTGGTTCAGGATCCTTCAGCTGCTGGGGCTCAAGACAAGATTGCCTCACAGCTAGCAATCCTAAATTCTTTAACCAACTCCTCCATGCGGCTCATATCCTATGCGGCCGATGGAGCGAGCAGAGCCGCAGGCACAGGAGTGGCTCTTAGGCGTCAGGCCTGGATGCGGCTTTGTAATTTTGGACCCCTTTAAGGCGTCCTTCACCAATACCCCCTTTGACGGTTCTGCTTTGTTCGGACCTCAGGTGAAGGAAACCTTGACCAGGTGTGAGCAAGACGGCAAAACACTTTCTGCCGTAGGAGTCCATTTTTCCACTCCTTCTAGACCCTATCCCAAAGGTCAGAAAGGAGGAAAGATGTGGTTCCGTAAAGCCCAAGGAGTAGCGCCGGACACACGTGGTCAGTTTACCCCAGAGGCAGAGGGGTAACAATAATAGACGCCCTAGAGGCAGGGGTCCCAGAATCAGGGTAGCAGGGAGCCTCTTCCTGACAAACACTTTCAGCATCCCTGAGGTGTTGCGCGACTGTCCACCCTTGGGGGCAGTCGGGAAGATATCGCTGTACCCAGTAGCCTGGCGTTCCCTCTCACAAGACATGTGGGTACAGTCGATCATATCCAGGGTTACATAATCCCTTGAAGGTATCCTACCTCACCAATCCCTTCCAGACATCTCACCCGGTCAAAGGGATTTGGCAAAACAGGAGGTTTCAAAGCTCCTAGAAAAAAGAGCCGTCCAGACTGTTCCAGCAGACCAAGTAGGATCCGGCATCCACTCAAGATTCTTTTTGGTCCCCAAAGGACGGAGATTGGAGACCATTTTAGACCTGAGCAATCTAAACAGATTTGTCAAGAAGGCAAGATTCCAGATGGTCACGCTTCAGTCCATTCTGCCTTTTTTGGGCAAGGACAACTGGATGTGCTCGATAGACCTTCAGGACGCGTACTATCACATAAAGATACACAGGCGCTCCAGGAGGTTTCTCCGCTTTCGGCTAGGGACCAGTCATTATCAATTCAGAGCCCTGCCCTTTGGCCTCACTTCAGCCCCCAGAGTGTTTACCAAATGCATGGCAGTGGTTACGGCTCATCTGAGACGTCAAGGATTCCAGGTGTTTCCTTATTTGGACGACTGGCTCCTCTCCGCCACCACCAAGCATCAGCTTCTTCAGAGCAGAGACTACACTCTGCAGCTTTGCAAAAAGTTGGGAATATCAGTGAATTTCGAAAAATCTTCTCTGCTGCCTTGCCAATCTATCACCTTTATAGGCGCAGAACTAAACATAGTCAGTATGTTAGCCAGACTAACAAATCAGAGAATTCTGGACATCCAGAAATACGTTTGGATCATTTTACTGAGCAACAAAGTCAAAGCCAGATTGGTTCTGAAGGTTCTAGGTCTTATGGCTGCGGCCATTGTACTTCTACCATTAGCTCGCTTCCACATGCGTCTTCTGCAGTGGATGTTATTCACTCAGTGGTCGTTCCAGAACCTACCCATGAGGCACGAAATCTTGGTTACACAATCGTGCAGGACTCATCTAACCTGGTGGATATCTTCCCCTCTGCTCCATCAGGGCCGACCATTTGTTCCCCCAACTCCGGTTGCCACAGTCACTACGGATGCCTCTCTGATCGGGTGGGGGGGCATTATCAGGGCAGGATGGTCCACGGGACTTGGCAACCCACAGAATACCATCTGCACATAAATGTTCTGGAGATGAGAGCGGTGCTTTTAACGTTGCAAGCCCTCAATGACTTTCTTCCCTCGAGGACTATTGCAGTTCAAACGGACAACATGTCTGTAGTCTGGTACATCAACAAACAGGGCGGGACCAGGTCCTATCCTTTGTGTCGAGAAGCTCTCAGACTTTGGCAATGGGCAATCTCCTCTCATCGGTTTCTAATAGCAACGCACATCCCCGGCAGGTCCAACCTCTTAGCGGACAGACTGAGCAGAGCCATTCTCATGCCTCACGAGTGGTCTCTCAAACAATCGGTAGTGGACGAGATTTTTCTGAAGTGGGGCACCCCTTGTTGCGACCTTTTTGCTACACCCCAAAACAGCAAATGACCGGACTTCTTCACTCTTTCCCCTACCAGGCCAACCCCAAGAGACTCTCTAACCCAGGATTGGCCCGGGGACTTCTGCAGCTTTTCCCCCTTTCCCCTTAATTCCACAGGTCATTCAGAAAGCTACCATTTTGAGAGCCAAGTTGATTCTCATTGCCCCTTACTGACCTCGACAAATTTGGTTTCCGTCCCTACATCCTCATCTCCTGGTGCAGCCTTGGCATCTGGACCCAGTTCCGGATCTTCTGATCCACCAAACGGGTCAACAGCACCGGGCCATTCGTTCTCTCAACCTCACTGCTTGGTTGCTCCACTTCCTTCCCTCGCCAGGCTTCCTATGATCTCTGATCCTGTCAGAGATATCTTAATAGCTTCCTTGAAGTCGTCCACCAGAACGGTTTATGCTAGCAAGTGGCGACGTTTTTCCCTATGGGCAAACTCCAGGCGCATTGATCCTTTTACTGCACCTGTGCATTCAATTTTAGATTTTCTGGCTGAAGTTTTTCAGTCAGGATCTTCTTCATCGACAGTTAAAGTTCAACTGGCGGCAATTTCTAAATATCACGTTGGCTTACAAGATCATAACATAATGTCGCATCGACTATGCAAAGCCTTTCTGAGAGGAGTTTTTCTCCTAAAGCCTCCAATAAAACATCCTCCTCCACAATGGGATCTGAATTTAATGTTGGCATCCTTGATTTTACCCCCCTTCGAACCGTCTGCTTCATGCTCCTTAAAGTTGCTGACCTGGAAAACAATATTCTTAGTGGCTGTCACTTCAGCAAGGAGGGTATCTGAACTTCAAGCTCTCTGCATCCATTCCCCATACTTAGTTTTTCACAAGGACAGGGTATCCTTGAGAACAAATCCATCTTTTCTGCTCAAAGTTGTTTCTCAGACTAATATTAATCAATCCATCGATCTACCAGTTTTTTTCTCTAATTATTCTGACAGAGCTGAACAAAAACTTCGTCAGCTCAGATATTGTTTGCATAGAACTAAACAATTCAGGAAATCGGATCAATAATTTGTTTCCTATGCAGAAAACAGGAAAGGTCTCCCAGTGTCGAAAGTGACCTTATCCAGATGGTTGTCTTCTACCATTTCTTATGTGTATTCACTCAGAGGCAAGCAACTACCCTCAAAACCGAAAGCACATTCAACCAGGAGCCTATCCACATCTACAGCCTTTCAGGATAGGCTACCCATTGATACCATTTGTGCAGCAGCTACTTGGGCCACTCCTCATACCTTTGTCTCTCATTATAAATTAGATTTGGCCTCCAGGGACAGAGCCAGTTTTGGTTCCACAGTACTCAAGAGTCTGTTCCATTGAGCCACCCGGGATACAGGTGCTAGGGACGCGGTACCATCCAGCAGAATGAAGGCGAGATTGACAACTTAACATTTAGAAATTATGTACCTACCATAACGTACCATGTTAGTTGTCTTCTCTCGCCTTCTTTCTTGCGTCCCTCCCTCCTTCCCCCTGGCCTGGACAGATCTTGAAGGGCTTCTCTTTCTCAGATTTCACTCTCCTGAGTCTTCATTAGAGAGAGTCTATCTTAAGAACTTTTTGCCTAGTTCTTCTAGGCTAGTTTTTGCTCTTCCTTTGGGAATAGTATTATTAGCAGGGTTCTATAGCTACCAAATGAGATCTGAGGTAGTCTCGCCTTGCATCATGGGATATAGGGTTGCCTCGAGCTGGTAAAAGGAGTTCTCAAGCTTAGCAAGTGCCGAGTCGGAGCCGAGGATCGGCTCCGAACCCATCCAGCAAGAAAGAAGGCGAGAGAAGACAACTAACATGGAACGTTATGGTAGGTACATAACTTCTAATTTTTGAGTTTCAGAACTGAAGTCTTCAAAAAAGCTAAGTACCCCATTGGGGATCCTTTTTCTTGTTATTAACCGATGTCAGTAAAAGTTAACAATTGTATTACCTGTGGAAAGCAAATGCCTCATAAAGATTCTAATTTGTACTGCATTCCTTGCTTAGGCCCAGACCACAACATCCCTCACTGTCTGTTTTGTGCCTTATTCAACCCCCAGACTATTCGTAGTCTGTCTATTTTCGTAGCAAATTATGTTGGTACTCTGTTTAACTATCCAGAAATGGCTTCAGTAAGCCATCCAACTACCGATATTCTGAAAAAACTTAAGGATAAAGACAGACCGCATAGGTCCAAAACTGCCGACGATGCTTCCGTTAAGCTAGTCGCCAGTTCGCCGGTACTCATTGAGGTGCTTTCACAGCCCCTGATACCCGCTACTTCAGATTCGCAGGCCTCTACTGAGACCCATTCGGAGTCCGGTATGCAGCGAGATGCTTCTTCGACTATGGAACCTGCGGATGTCTCTACCTTGGATGGGTCTGGAGCCGCTGTGCAGGCACCGGCTTCTGAGGGTGTATTCAGGTCTATAGATTTGCATTTTAAATCGACACCATCTTCTTCATCCAAGCCTAAAACTCAACCCACACCTAGAAAACGGACGTCTAAACCACATGGTCAGGCCCATATGCCTAAAAAACAAATGCTTAGAATGGCTGAAGACCTTATTAGTTTAATTAGGGGAAGCCAGCCTTCCCCCTCTAAGAGACCTAGAACTGATTTTCCTTCTGATCAGGATTCTGAAATCTCTATTTCTTCTGATTACCAGGATTTGCCCTTATCTACCTATGAGAATTCTGATGCAGAGGATTCCATTCTCTCTGCTTCACCTCCAGAAGATTTTTCTTTTGGTGAAACCTTGCACAATCTTAGGAAGAATTTCCTCTGGGAAAGCCAGGATTACTCTGACTCCAAAAAGAGGCTTAGGGAATTCTTACTCCTCCCTCAACACAGGCTTTTAGCTATCCCTCCTGTCCTGGACATTGTAGATGATGCCTTCATGGAATCTAGCCTGTCCCCAGACACTTCACCTCCAGCTCCCAGAAAACCTGACAGGTATTAGAGTACCTGACTCTCACAAGTTCCTCTTCAAGAATCCTACTGCAGATCCAGAGACCATTTCCCAAGGACCAAAGAGCATTAAGGCTACTGCTGCCAAAAATCCTACCCCCTCTGATAGAGATTCTAGGGCCTTGGACAGATGGGTTAAGAAGGGATACACTTCTGTTACTTTGGCCATTAGGGCCTTAAACTGCCAGTTTGTTATGTTAAAGTATCAGCAGCATATTATGGGACTACTTAAACAGAAAATGATGTTTATTCCGGACTGTGCTGAAAATAAAGAATTACAGGATTTAATGCATTCTGCTGAACAAGTTGGTAAACATACTTTGCAATGTGGTTTTGACTCTCTAGAAGCATCTTGCAGGGCTGCTGTCACTGGGTCTGTACTTAGAAGGTATGCTTGGCTTAAGGAGCAAAATTTGCTAGATCATGTTAAAGCTAAATTACTGGATGCTGCCTTAAACCAAAACTGCCTCTTTGGCAACAAAACAGAAGTCATCCTTAAAAAGATGGAGGAAAAAGCTAAATATATGCAAACTGTTAAAGATTTCCTGCGAGTACAGCCTCCTAGATTTAGCAGGCATTGGCCTTCTAAGAATTGGTCCTTTCCTGTCTCTTCCAGGCCTTCTCAGTCCAAACCCAGGAACAGCAGACCACCTAGGCTACTGTCTCAAGGTACTCACAGGCCTAAGCAGTGGGAGGCTCCCACTTCCAAAGCTGGAAGTAGTAAGACACCCCCCTATGGAAAAATATCACAATGATTTAACCTTAAACCTTCCAAGCCTTGCTCAACAGCCTGCTCCCTTAGGGGGAAAGATCGCCCTGCATGCATAAACTGGGAACTCATTACCCAGGGCAAATGGGTTTTAAATATAGTTTTCCAAGGATACAGATTACACTTCCACACCTTACCAACCCCAAACGGTTGACCAGACCTACCCCCAAATCAGTGGGCAGAGGCTCAACAGCAGGTTCTCTCTCTTCTAAGTATCAGGGCTATTCAACCTGTCCCAGCAGAAGAAAGGGGGCAGGGTTTTTACTCAAGACTTTTCCTGGTACCCAGAAAAGACAGCTCCTGGCATCCTATCCTGGACATCTCTATTCTAAACAATTTTATGGTAATCCCAAAATTCAAAATCCTAACACTTCCAACAGGTACTTCCTATGCTAGACAAAGATGCCTGGTTGGCAACCTTAGACTTAAAGGAAGCTTGCCTGCAGATTCCAATAAGGGAATCATGCAGGAAATACCTATGCTTCAGAGCAGGCTCCATGCACCATCAGTTCTCTGCACTTCCCTTTGGCTTATCTACTGCACCCAGGGTATTCACAAAGTGTGTAGCTCTAGTCATTGCCTCTACAGGCAAAGAAATATTCAAATATACCCATACCTGGACAATTGTCTAATTCAGGCAGGAAGCCCAGGACATCATTCTAAATCATCTGGCATTTGTAAAGAAACTTCTAACCTCACTGGGGAACACCATAAACAACAAGAAATCTCATGTAGTACCCTGCCAACAAATTGTATTCCTGGGAGCAAGCTTGAACACAACTTCCCAGGTGGCTTACCTCACGCCAGAGAAACAAGTTTATTTGACAGCCTACTTCAAACTACTGGCCACAAAGACCCAGCTATCTGCAAAGAAAATCCGGCAAACCCTGGGGTTCATGGCCTCTTGCATTCTACTAATTCCATATGCAAGACTGCATATGAGGAAACTACAATGCTATCTAAAAAGCCTATGGTGTCAACTTTCTCAGGACCTGGAATCAATGAATGTTCGTGTTACCCTGCTGCAGTCATCACACTTGGGTTATCCTGTCGTCAGGCGGTCCCGCAGTTGGCCGGATTTCCAAAGTCTTGGTCCGACGTCTGTTGTTGTCTCCTCATCCCTGATGTCAGTGCGCCAGGGGTACATATACTGCAACCAACACCATTTTCTTCAGTCTTTCTTGCTGCGCGGTGCCCGAAGCAGAAGCAGTTCGCAAGTGCCAGTCGGCCGACTCCTGAGATTATCGAATTCGAATTCCAGACCGAAGTCTTCTATAAAGCTAAGTATCTCGTTTGGGAAACTTTTCTTGCCTCAGACCGATGTCAGAAAAAGTTAACAATTGTATTTCTTGTGGGAAGCAAATACCTCATAAGGATTTTCATTCTTATTGCATACCGTGCCTAGGCCCTGATCACGACGTCACTTGTCATTTTTGTGCTAGGTTTAATAAGCGTACTATTAAAAGGCGTTTTGATTTCGCACGACACTTTTTTGGTAGAAAATTTAACTATAACATGCCGTCGGAGCTACCGACTACCGGCGTGCACAAAAAAACGCAAGGACAAGGACAGGCAGCCAAAGCCTAAACCCGATTCCGAGGCTTCGGTTGATCCGGTCTCCGGTTCTCCTGTTATCAGTGAGGCTCCGACACAGCCCCTGACTACCGCAGTCCTGGAACCCCAGACCGCTACGGATATTTTGATGGAATGTACTAGGCCGACGCAGCCTTTTACTTCAGGCCCTTCCGACGATATACCTTCTAAGGACGTCGGTGCTTCGAAAACGCCATCGGTTTCTGAGGGCGTTTTCAGACAGACGAGACTCAGTCAAAACATTTTCTAAGTCTAAGACTCCTTCTAAAGCTAAAAAGACTACACTGCAGTCTCCTGTTCAAGGCCCTATGCCTAAGAAACAGATGCTCAAAATGGCTGAAGATTTGATTTCTCTTATCAGGGGTTCACAGTCTCCTCCTGACAAAAGGTCTAGACAAGAGGAAGATTCTGCTTCTTCTGAGCAACTGTTTATTTCTTCGGATTCCTCTGAAGACCAAGACTATTCCTACCCTCCTTATGAAGATTCTGATGCTGAGGACTCTATTCCCTCAGCTTCCCCTCCTGAAGACTACTCTTTTGGGGAAACTTTACACACTGAGGTAACATTTCCAATGGGAAGGTCAGGATTTCTCTGATTCCAAGAAAAGGCTCAGAGAGTTTATTTTACTCCCCCAACACAGACCTCTAGCTATCCCACCTGTTTTGGATATTGTGGATGACGTCTATTTAGAGTCCAGTTTCAACCCAGACTGCTCCGGCTAAGCCTGACAGATACTACAGAGTACCTGATTCCCACAAGTTTCTTTACAAAAGCCCAGTAGCTGACCCAGAGACTATCTCCCAGGGTCCCAAGGGGGCTAAGGCTTCCATGGCTAAAAACCCAGTACCTTCTGAGAGGGACTCTAGAGCACTAGACAGGTGGGGGAAAAAGGTTTACACCTCAGCCACATTAGCTATGAGAGCACTAAATTGTCAATTTCATATGCTCAAGTATCAGCAGTTTCTAATCTCTCAGTTAAAACAAAAGATAACCTCCCTTCCCCAACAATCTGAATTGAAAGAAGTACAGGATTTGTTGCACGCCACCGAGCAGGTGGGCAAACATACCTTACAATGTGGGTTTGATTCTTTGGAGGCCTCCTGCAGAGCAGCTGTCACTGGATCAGTTATACGTAGGCATGCCTGGTTAAAGGAAGAAAGTCTACCTGATCATGTCAAAGCAAAACTACTGGATGCACCCTTCCAGCAGGATGTTCTTTTTGGAGTTAAAGCAGGAGAAGTGCTAAAGAAAATGGAAGATAAGGCGAAATCAATGCAGACAGTCAAAGATTTCCTACAGGTACAACCCCCTCGCTTCAGCAGAAACTGGCCAACAAAAAATTGGTCCTTTCCAGCCACTGACGGACCTCAGAGGGGTAAATACAGACACCCAAGGGGCAGAGGACAACCACAAGCCCAGTGTAAACCTCGCCAATGGGGCACTCCAACCCAGAAAGGAGGAGAAGACAGGTCTCAACCCACCAGAAGGCAAACTTAATGACTTGCACCTCGTCTGGCCAAACAAAGCTCTTTTGTTAGCCCCCTTGGGGGGAAAACTAGCACTTTTTGCAGACAAACTGGCACATGGTCACAAAGGACAAATGGGTCCTAGACATTATTTTACGAGGATACAGATTCCACTTTCACACCTTGCCAATGAAAAGAGGAATGCCAAACCTGCCACAAAATTAATGGGCAGAGGCACAAAAGCAAATTACAGCTCTCATGGCCATGAGAGCCATTCAGCGGGTACCGATTCAAGAGCAAGGCCAAGGATTTTACTCAAGGCTCTTTCTAGTACCCAGAAAGAACAATGCTTGGAGACCAATTCTAGATCTATCAATTCTAAACACTTACCTACAAGTCCCAAAATTCAAGATGCTAACACTACAGCAGCTACTTCCCATGTTGGGCAAGGAAGCATGGCTGGTAACGTTGGACCTCAAGGAGGCATACCTGCATGTCCATATCAGACAAAGTTGCAGAAGATACCTCCGTTCCATTGCAGGTTCAACCCATTACCAATTCTCTGCACTGCCCTTTGGCTTATCTACTGCGCCCAGAGTTTTCACAAAATGCCTGGCACCAGTAATTGCATACTGCAGACAGAGGAATTCAAATATATCCATACCTGGACGACTGCCTCATCCAAGCAGAAAGAAAAGACATTCTCTTACATCATCTGGCTTTTGTGAAGCATCTACTAAATTGTCTGGGGTACACAGTAAACGAAAAGAAGTCAAAACTAGTACCCTTACAAAAAATGACATTCTTGGGTGCCAGCTTGGACACAACGACCCAGAAGGCTTATCTTACACCAGACAAGCAACTACAACTGACTCAATATTTAAAAACAGTGGCAACAAAGACCCAATTAACTGCAAGAAAAATTCTGCAGACTTTGGGCTTCATGGCATCTTGCATTCTGATAATACCATTTGCAAAACTGCATATGAGGAAATTACAGTGGTACCTAAAAAGTGTATGGTCTCAACACAGCCACAACTTGGACACAGTGATATCTCTCATTCCCTGCTTTCAACAGGAATTTCTAGGGTGGGCACAGGCATGTCACCTCAACAAGGGTCAGCCTTTCACCTTGCCCCCAACCAGGCAAACTATCACAACAGACGCTTCAGACTGTGCTTGTGGGGCACACATGGCAGGGCAAGGCCTATGGACTGCAGAACAAAGAAAACTGCACATAAATCAAAAAGAGATGCTAGCTGTACAGAAAGCTCTGACAGCCTTCAAGGATCTACTACAGCCAGGACAACTTGCAATAAAGACGGACAACACCACAGTAATGTGGTACATAAACAAACAAGGGGGCACACATTCCTACCCTCTTTGCAGGCAAGCAATAATCTTATGGAACACAGCTCTGGCCTACCAAGTCCACTTACAAGCTCAATTCCTGCCAGGACAGAAAAACACATTGACAGATGACCTAAGCAGAAACATCAAAGATCCCCACGAGTGGAAGCTTAGACCCACAAATATTTACAATGATAACTCAAAAATGGGGCCTACCAAATATAGACCTGTTTGCCAGTCCTCAAAACTACCAACTGACAAAAGTTTGTACAAGGACATTCCACCATCAAGCTTGGAAAGTGGACGCTCTCTCCTTCAGTTGGAAAAACCTGACAGCATATGCCTTTCCTCCATTACCTCTTCTCACAAGGTTTCTTTTGAAGGTCAAAAAGGAGAAACCTCGACTGATTCTCATAGCCCCAGACTGGCCACGCCAGCACTGGTACCCGCTATTGAAGAATATGGCTCACAGCCCACCATGGATATTGCCTCAAATACCTCATTTGCTCACGCAGCAAAACAAACAGATTCTACACAGCCAGCTAAAAACCTTAAACCTGGCTGCATGGCGAATCTTTTAAACATCCAACCAGCCCCTCTTTCACAAGCAGTTCTGGATGTTATTCTGGCAGCCAGGAGGCCAAGCACCAGGAAGGCTTACTCGGACAAATGGGAAAGGTTTTCTGCCTGGAACCAAGCTAAAGGCCAAGACACAACTCAGCCTCATATGCCTCACATTCTGCAGTATTTAGCAGAGATGTTGCACAAAGGACTTTCCTTCTCCTCAATTAAAATCCATGCTTCAGCTATTTCAGCTCACTACGACACGAATCCACCTTTATTTTCACATCCTCTTCTAAAGCAGTTCCTCAGAGGGGCAAAAAACATTAGTCCACCTAGAAGAGCTCCTACACCAACATGGGACCTCCACTTTGTTCTGGAAAAACTAACGTTACCTCCCTGTGAACCAGCTTTCTCTGCAGACCTTCAGTTCCTATCTTGGAAGACTGCCCTACTCCTGGCAATAACTTCTGCTAGGAGAGTTTCAGAATTACAGGCACTAATGGCAGTGGAACCTTTCCTCATTTTTCATCAAGACAGAGTTTCTCTACGAAATAATCCTTCCTTCATGCCTAAGGTGGTTTCCAGTGTAGCTTTAAATCAAACCATCCATCTACCCACTTTCTTTCCCAATCCACAGAACAAAGGTGAGAGACTCTTGCATTTCTTGGACATTCACAGGCAGCTTCGTTACTACTTGGAGAAAACTAAGGCTTTCAGAAAAACTGACCAGCTCTTTGTATCCTATGCTACAGCTTCTCAAGGGAGGGCTATATCCAAACAAACCATTTCTAAATGGATAGGCCATTGCATACGGTTCTGTTATACCCATCATGGAAAACCAGTTCCTACTACCATTAGATCCCACTCTACCAGGGCAACAGCTACCTCTACAGCCTTTCTCAGAGGGGCCCCTACCAAGGAAATTTTAGAAGCTGCAACTTGGAGTTCAGTACACACCTTCACCAAACACGATCACCTTCCTCTTTTATTCTAAGTCCAGGGCAGGCTTCGCCACTGCAGTTTTGCAGGGCCTCATTGCCTCCACTAACCCTCTATGATACCTCCACCCTGCCTTAGCTTTGGGACTCAACCCTAGTGTGATGACTGCAGCAGGGTGACACGATGAACATAGTACAGTTTTGTACCTACCATAAATGTAGATGTTCGAGTGTTCACCCTGCTGCAGTCCAGGTTACCCTCCCTCCAACCCCTCTGATCTTTTGGCTAAATCTCTGCTATGCCTTACTGATGTATTTGCTTATAGCTGAAGGGATTTTGTGTTTGTACAGTGTTCACACCATTTGGTACTAATTTTGATCACCTTTTTGGGGGCACATGACATCTGGGGCAAGAAAAACTGAAGAAAATGGCGTCGGTTGCAGTATATGTACCCCTGGCGCACTGACGTCAGGGATGAGGTGACAACCGATGTCGGACCAAGACTTTGGAAATCCGTCCGACTGCGGGACCGCCTGACGACAGGATAACCCAAGTGTGATGACTGCAGCAGGGTGAACACTCGAACATCTACATTTATGGTAGGTACAAAACTGTGCTTTCCTGTCATTCCTTGCATAAAGAGAGGCCTGCTACCACAGCAAGGGGCTCCCATTCACTCTGCCCCCTGCCGCCCAAACCCTAACAACAGACACATCAGACTATGCATGGGGGGCTCACTTGGCAGGGCAGTGCATTCAGGGCAAATGGAACCAGAGTCAGATGTACCTGCATATCAATCAAACAGAAATGTTAGCTGTACACAATTCTCTGACCGCCTTCAAAGACCACATTCTTCCAGGACAATTATTGGTAAAGACTGACAACACCAGTGTTATGTCGTACATAAACAAGCAAGGGGGAACCCACCCGTACCCTCCTTGAGCTACCAAGTGCATCTACAAGCTCAATTCCTACCAGTCAAACTAAATTCACTGGCACACGACCTAAGCAGAAATCTCATGGACCCACACGAGTAGAAACTGGAACCAAAGATATTCAACCTTTTGAGAAACAAATGGGGGAATACAGAGATAGACCCAATTGCCTCCCTTCAGAACTACCAATTGGACAAATTCTGCACAAGGACTTCCCACAGTCAAGCTTGGAAAGTGAATGCCCTGTACTTCACCTGGGAAAGCCTCTGTTTATGCCTTCCCCCTCTGCCTCTCCTCTCAAATGTTCTGCTAAAGATCAAACAGGACAAACCAAGGACAATACTGATTGCATCAGACTGGCCATGCCAACACTGGCACCCCCTCTTGCGCAGTATGTCACCGCTGGAACCATGGCACCTACCTCAGACCCCTTCCCTGCTGTCCCAGCAGGAGGGCCAGATTCTGCACCCTCCACTTCAAATGCTGAACCTTGCAGCCTGGCTAATTCCTTGAGCTCTCCAATAACATCCCTCAGTAAGCAGGTGCTGGATGTCATTCTGGAGGCAAGGAGGTCTAGTACTAGAAAATCCTATACTGAAAAGTGGAAAAGATACTGTTCCTGGAGCCAGACTCAGGGGATGGGCACAACAGTGCCCAGCTTTACCGCATATTCTTCAGTACTTAACAGAGATGCTCCTCAAGAGCCTTTCTTTCTCGTCAATTTAAAATTCATGCCTCTGCCTTTTCAGCTCATTATAATACTGAACCACCCCTCTTCTCTCGCCCCTGGCTAAAGGAATTCCTCAGAGGGTCCAAAAATTTAAGACCACCCAGGAGATCTCCTACTCCAGCCTGGGACTTTAACTTTATATTGGAAAAGATTACTCTGCCTCCTTTTGAGCCAGCTGCAACTGAGGAGTTGAAATTCCTTTCTTGGAAAACAGCCTTTCTTCTAGCCATCACTTCAGCAAGAAGAGTGTCTGAATTACAGGCCCTCATGGCAGTGGAGCCATTCATCATCTTCCATGCAGACAGGGTGTCCCTCAGGACCAATCCTTCCTTTATGCCCAAGGCGGTGTTTAGTGTGGCCCTTAATCAGTCCATTCATTTGCCTACTTTTTCCCCAAATCCACAAAACCAAGGAGAATGAATACTAAACTCTGGACGTGCACAGGCACCTTAGATTTTATTTCGACAGGACTAAGCCTCTCAGAAAATCTGTACAGCTGTTAGTTGGCTTTGCTGCAGGGGCAGAGGGGAAGGCCATTTCAAAGCAAACCATTTCTAAGTGGATAGCCCATTGCATTCATTTCGTCTATAAGCACCATGGAAAACCTACTCCACAGGGGATAAGATCACATTCCACCAGGGCTGCATCTACCTCTACAGCCTTTCTCAGAGGTGTCCCTACCAGGGACATCCTAGAAGCTGCTACCTGGAGCTCTGTACATACCTTCACCATGCATTACCACATGCCTATTTTTTCTAAATCCAGAGCTGGTTTTGCCACTGCAGTTTTGCAGGGTTTAATAGCTGGTCCTAATGCTCTCTAACTTCCTCATCCCTTCCTTAGCTTTGGGAATCGCCCCAAATGTAATGACTGCAACAGTGAAACATGAAGAACATAGTACAGTTGTGTACACTTGGCATAAATGTAGATGTCCGAGTGTATTCACTGTTGCAGTCCTGGTTACCCTCCCTCCAGCCCCCTGACTTCTCTTGGCAATCATTTTCTTCTTGTTTAGTGTATTTCAGCTTTCTGGTGTATTTGCTTTTTTTTTGGAGGTGTAACCTAACATATAATTGCTTTCCATTATGGGGGCACCTGACATCTGGGGCAAGAAAAACTGATGTAATGGCGTTGGCTGCATGTTTTATACCCCTGACGTCATGGAAGAAGAGTCAGCATCCAACGCAGGAATCCAAGACTTTGATTTTCAGGCCGGCTGAGGGCTACCTGCAGGCAGATAACCCAAATGTAATGACTGCAACAGTGAATACACTCGAACATCTACATTTATGGTAAGTGTACACAACTGTACTTTCTTCTGCCCTGCTACACCACTCCACTTGTGTGGTAATTGCTGCCATGTTCACGTTTAATAATCCTGTTCATTCCCCTATAGAGCAATTAGAGTGGCAGAGTTTGATCTCTCCATGTCTTGATTTGGAGTGGGAGGATGCTGCTTGGTTCTGTATTCCTGTAGGTAGTTTCCAGCAGTGCTACTAAGAAGAAAGGGATGACCCCAACCCCCCATACACACACACACACACACACACACACACACACACACACACACACACACACACACACACACACACGCCGTATTCCCTCATCCTAAATTTTAGCTTTTTCTGGTGATCATTTTATTTCTACCACTTCTCTCCCCTCATGCTTCCAAAGGAGATGCTGGTGCATGTAGTTCCTCTCTCCAAAGAAAGTGATACCTAGCATTCACACTCCATTAGTCAGGCTACCAAATGGATTTAAGATGAACTCAATACAGCTTTTGTACAAGTGATTGCTGCTGAGGGCACAAGGGGGGGGGGCATGCAGCATAATGATGGAAACATGTTGGCGTCTTGGGAATTGGTGGTGGTCTCCTAATAAGACTTTTTTTTTTTTTTTTTTTTACTTTAGGCTTCAAGCAGTATTCTGCCCCCTCAGAGACTGGATGATTTCATACCAATTGTTCATACTTGTGTTTTGTATATGTGCTCTGTAGCAGTAGTGGTTACTTCGAGCATGCAGGAGGCATCCATTTTTCATGGGTTGTTAGGAATGCAGAAATGAGTTGAGCCTGACTGTTCTTAAGTAACTATCAAGAAGATTTATTACATTAACAGGAAGTAAAAGTAATTATGTAATCGCACACACTAGTGTCAACATAAGGAGAGGGTACAGTGGTGTTTGCTGTTGTGTTCAGTTTCTTTTCTTGACATTTGGATCCTGCTTCAGTCACTGGGTAAAAGCTTTTGCATATCCCTTTCACTCATGTTTGACAGATGAGAAACTTTGATAGTCTGTGTAGTTTTTCTTTGGACGACACAGCTAAACCTCTCAACTATTATGATTTTGGCGCAAGACTACAATTCTTCATCACTGTCGCCTATATTTACTGATTGTTCCCATTAAATTTAGTGAATATGAATTTAACATAAATACTACCATCTGCTGGTTGCAGATGCTTGACTGTAATACCCTTTTAAAATATGCACTTGTAGTAGCATACATGGTACGTCCTCCTCTCTCTCACCTCTGCCTGACACTAGTGTGCATGTAATGTAAGATGTTCATCGTGTTACACTGCTGCAGTCATTACACTTGGGTTATCCTGCTATCAGGCTGTCCCGCAGTCGGCCAGAGTTCCAAAGTCTTGGTCCGGCGTAGGTTGCTGTTGCTTCTTCCCTGACGTCGGTGCGCCAAGGGTATATAAGATACATCCGACGCCATTTTCTTCAGTTTTTCTTGCCGCGCGGTGCCCGAAGCAAAAGCAGTTCGCAAGTGCCAGTTGGCAGACTCCTGAGATTTTCGAAGTCGAATTTCAGATCCAAAGTCTTCAATAAAGCTAAGTACCCCGTTGGTGAAACTTTTTTTCTTGCCTCAGACCGATGTCAGAAAGTTGTTAATTGTATTTCTTGTGGGAAGCAAATACCTCATAAGGACTTCCACTCTTACCGTATTGCATGCCTAGGCCCTGATCACGACGTCACTAGTTGTCGGTTTTGTGCCAGATTTAACAAACGCACTGTAAAACGACGTTTTGATTTTGCTTTGCACTACTTTGGCCGAAGGTTCAATTATACAATGCCGTCGGAACACCGACCGCAATTCATAAAAAACGCAAAGACAAGGATAAAGACAAGCATCCGAGGTCCAAAACCGACGAAGTCTCTTCTAGGCCAGTCGCCGGTTCTCAGTGAGGTGTTTTCGCAGCCCCTGACACCCACTACCTCAGAGCCACAGGCTGCCTCCGACTCCCACGTGGAGACAACTAGGCCTCTGGAAACTCAAGGTATTGGGCCTACGGAAACTAATCCCTCAGATGGGTCCGGAGACGCTGAGCAGGCATCTGCTTCTGAGGGTGTTTTCAGACCTTCACAACTTACCATTAAAGCAGCAGCCAAGACAAAAGTACCATTAAAGACAAAGAAGCAAGTACAGCATTCTCCTGGGCAGGCCTCCATGCCTAAGAAACAGATGCTCAAAATGGCCAAAGAAATCATTACTCTAATCAGGGGTTCCCATCCCCCTCCTGAGAAAAGGCCTAGGCAGGATACAGACTATGATTCCTCTGATCAGGTTTCCATTTTCTCTGATTCCTCTTCAGACCAGGGATACTCTCTACCCCCCTATGAGGATTCTGATGCTGAAGAATCTATCCCTTCAGCCTCTCCTCCTGAGGATTTCTCTTTTGGGGAAACTTTACATACCATGAGGGAACATTTCCATTGGGAAAGTCAGGATTATTCAGAATCCAAGAAAAGGCTCAGGGACTTGCTTTTATTGCCTCAGCACAGGCTCCTTGCTATTCCGCCTGTGTTAGATATTGTGGGTGATGTGTTCTCTGAATCCAGCTTATCTCCTGATTCTTTGCCCCCTGCTCCAGCCAAGCCAGATGGGTATTATAGAATCCCTGACTCTCACAAGTTTCTTTATAAAAACCCTTCTGCTGACCCAGAAACCATTTCCCAGAGTCCCAAAGGGGTTAAGGCTTCCATTGCAAAAAATCCAGTCCCTTCTGACAGAGATTCTAGAGCATTAGATGGGGGAAGAAAGTTTACACTTCTGCAACTTTAGCCAGTTTCACATGCTTAAGTACCAACAATATTTACTGGCTCAGTTAAAACAGAAAATGCTTACAAGCTCAGAAGCTCCTGACTATAAAGAAATGCAGGATTTATTGCATGCAGTTGAACAGGTGGGAAAACATACTCTGCAATGTGGTTTTGATTCTTTAGAGGCTTCTTGTAGAGCTGAAGTTACAGGTTCTGTGATTCGAAGACATGCTTGGTTAAAAGAACAGAGTATACCAGACCATGTTAAGGCAAAATTATTGGATGCTCCTTTCCTTGTTTGGTGTTGAGGCAGAAGAGGTGTTAAAGAAAATGGAGGATAAAGCGAAATCTATGCAAACAGTCAAAGATTTCTTACAGGTACAGCCACCTCGATTTAGCAGAAATTGTCCTACAAAGAAATGGTCCTTTCCAGTGTCAGGCCACAGAGAGGCAGATACAGATGCCCAAGAGGCAGATCTCAACCCCAAGGCTCTTACAGACAACGACAGTGGGGTACTTCAACCACAAAGGGAGGTGAGGACAAGTCTCAACCTTACAAGAAACAGTTCATAGGTTAGTACTAAGCTAACTGCCCTTGCAAGCCATTTTAAGCCTAGTCAATTATCCCTTGTGAGACTCAAACCCTGCACCTTGTGTTTGTAAGGCAAACACCTTAACCATTAGGCCACCCTCCCTAATGAACAAACAGCCTCTCCAAGGCTTGAACCCAGCACCCTACACACCATAGACAAAGCGATTTACCACTACACCATGACAGTATGATGGTATAGGAAGGGGGAAGTCCCAATGACTTCCCCCTTCCTATACCAAACACCTCCCTTTTGGCAGCCCTCTTGTGGGGAAACCAGCACTTTTTTCTCAAAATTGACAAACAATCACCCAAGGCAAATGGGTTCTGAATATTGTGTCTCAAGGATACAGGTTCCACTTTCACACTTTACCAAGGCTAAAGGGAATGCCAAACCTGCCACAAAATCAATGGGCAGAGGTTCAAAAACAAATTTCAGCCCTCATGGACATGAGAGCTATTCAAAAAGTACCATAGCAGGAACAAGGACAAGGATTTTACTCAAGACTCTTCCTGGTCCCCAGAAAAGACAAAGCCTGGAGACCCATACTAGACCTTTTAACTCTAAAGACTTACCTGGATGTTGCGAAATTCAAAATGTTGACACTACAGCAGCTTCTTCCCATGCTGGGCAAGAAGGCTTGGCTTGTAACTCTGGACCTCAGAGGCATACCTGCATGTCCCTATCAGACAAGATTGCAGAAGATAGCTCTGATTCAAAGCGGGTACAATGCAATACCAATTCTCTGCACTGCCCTTTGGCTTATCTACTGCGCCCAGGGTCTTCACAAAGTCCCTGGCACCAGTAATTGCATGTTGCAGACAAAAAGGAATTCAGATATATCCATGCATGGACGACTGCCTCATTCAAGCAGAGAAAAAGGACATTCTTCTAAAGCATATGACGTTTGTAAAAAGGCTGCTAATTTCTCTAGGGTACACAGTAAACGAAAAGAAGTCAGAACTAGTGCCCTCACAACAGATAATATTCCTGGGTGCCAGCTTGGATACAACTGCCCAGATGGCTTATCTCACGCCAGACAAACAAGGACAACTGACTCAATATTTTCAATTACTGTCAAAGTCCCATCTCCCTGCAAGAAAAATTCTGCAGGCCCTGGGATTTATGGCATCCTGCATACTACTAATTCCATATGCCAGACTGCATATGAGGAAATTACAATGGTACCTAAAAAGTGTTTGGACGCAACACTCTCACAGTTTAGAAACAGTAATACCAATAATTCCCTGCCTACAACAGGAGTTTCGATGGTGGGCACAGGCATGTCACCTCAACCAGGGTCAGCCTTTCACTCTACCCACATCCAGGCAGACTCTAACAACAGATGCTTTGGGTTACGCCTGGGGAGCACACATGGCAGGAAAATGTATTCGGGGCAAGTGGACCACAGACCAAATGCATCTTTACATCAATCAAAAAGAGATGTTGGCTGTTCAAAATGCCCTAACAGCTTTCAAGGACCTTCTGCATCCAGGACAATTATTATTAAAGACAGACAACACCACAGTAATGTAGTACATAAATATGCAAGGGGGCACTCATTCTTATCCCCATATGCAGGCAAGCCATGACCTTGTGGAACACAGCTCTAACTTATCAAGTTCATCTGCTAGCACAATTCCTGCCAGGAAAGAAAAATACTCTGGCAGACTATCTCAGCAGAAATATCATGGACCCTCACGAATGGAAATTGAATCCACAAATCTTCAGCATGGTAACGCAAAAATGGGGGTGCCCAGACATGGATCTTTTTGAATCCCCACTGAATTGCCAACTGCAAAAATTCTGCACAAGGACTTACCACACACAAGCATGGAAAGTGGATGCTCTTTCGTTCAGCTGGAAAAGCCTAAATGTTTATGCCTTCCCACCACTGCCTCTCCTTTCAATGGTACTCCTAAAAGCCAGACAAGAAAAACCACAGATGATCCTGATTGCTCCAGACTGGCCATGCCAGCACTGGTACCCAATCTTAAAGAACTTAGCTCAAGGCCCACCATGGATTTTGCCTCAAATTTCACACCTTCTGACTCAACAAAACAATCAGATCCTGCACGGTCAGCTCAAAACCCTAAACCTGGCTGCATGGCAGATTCATTAGTCAAACAGGCAACACCTCTCTCTAAAGCTGGTATGGATGTCATTTTGGAGGCCAGGAGGCCTAGCACCAGGAAATCTTACTCAGAAAAATGGAAGAGATTCTGTGCCTGGAACCAGGCTCAAAGCCTTGAGCCTCTTGTCCCAAACATTCCTCAGATTTTACCATACTTAACTGAGATGCTGGACAAAGGCCTATCCTTCTCATCAGTTAAGATCCACGCCCCTGCCATTTCAGCTCATTACAACACGGATCTTCCTTTATTTTCTCATCCCTTGCTAAAACAGTACCTTAGAGGGGCTAAAAACATAAGACTGCCCCGGAAAGCACCAACGTGGAACCTCAATTTTGTTTTGGAAAAACTGACCTTGCCACCTTTTGAGCCAGCCAATAGCGCCGATCTAAAATTTTTATCAGGGAAAACAGCTCTGCTCCTGACAGTAACTTCAGCACGAAGAGTCTCAGAGCTACAGGCATTAATGGCAGTGGAACCTTTTAAAATATTTCATCAGGACAGGGTTTCTTTAAGGACAAACCCTACCTTCATGCCAAAGGTAGTATCTACTGTGGCTCTTAACCAAACCATCCATTTGCTAACTTTCTATCCAAACCCCCAGAATAAAGGGGAGAAACGTATGCACTTTTTGGACATACACAGGCAGCTACGCTTCTACTTGGACAAAACAAAAGCTTTCAGGAAAACTGAGCAACTGTTTGTAGCATATGCTGCAGGATCACAGGGCAAGGCTATCTCAAAGCAGACTATTTCCAAATGGATAGGACACTGTATTCGCTACTGCTACACACGGCATGGAAAATCAGTCCCTAATAACATTAGGCCACATTCTACCAGAGCAACAGCCACTTCTACAGCCTTTCTCAGAGGAGTACCAACCAAGGAAACTTTGGAGGCTGCAACTTGGAGTTCAGTGCACACCTTTACCAATCATTACCACTTGCCTCTTTACTCTAAATCCAGAGCAGGATTTGCCACTGCAGTTCTGCAGGGCCTACTAGCCAATCCTAACTCTTTATAGACCAGCCACCCAACCTTAGCTTTGGGATTCTACCCAAGTGTAATGACTGCAGCAGTGTAACACAATGAACATAGTACAGTTTTGTACCTACCTTAAATGTAGATGTTCGAGTGTTCACACTGCTGCAGTCCAGGTTACCCTCCCTCCATCCCCTCTGTCCTAGCTGGACATGACTATACCTTTCTATCCTATACAACCTTTGTGGTATATTTGCTTGTAACTGAAGGTATTGTTTTTATTTTTTATGTATGTTTTATTAGCAGTATGTATTGCCTACCTACTTGGGGGCACCCGACATCTGGGGCAAGAAAAATTGAAGAAAATGGCGTCTGATGCATCTTCTATACCCCTGGTGTACTGACGTCAGGGAAGAAGCGACAGCAACCGATGCTGGACCAAGACTTTGGAACTCTGGCCGACTGCGGGACCTCCTGATGACAGGATAACCCAAGTGTAATGACTGCAGCAGTGTGAACACTCGAACATCTACATTTATGGTAGCTACAAAACTGTACTTTCTGTTTCAGAATTTAACTGTAAGGTAGACTTTGGCCAGATTCGTTAAACATTACCCCACATCAGAAAAGAGACACCCACTAACAAAAAAGTACTTAACAGACTGCACCATACCCATCAACTGAAAGACAGTCTGGTGTGGGAAAAAGGGATGGTGGGATAGTTCGTATCTGTCACCAAAAGAAAGTTGTACACAGTTTGTATAGTTTCCTTCATTGGTGACCTGTCTTCCTTAGAAATGTTGCTGCTTAAAAAATAAAGAAG
Organism: Protopterus annectens; assembly: GCF_019279795.1. NCBI lineage: Eukaryota > Metazoa > Chordata > Ceratodontiformes > Protopteridae > Protopterus > Protopterus annectens. The sequence goes on along the minus strand of NC_056739.1, from coordinate 123,474,983 downwards.
GGTGAGCATACTGCACACAAGTGCTCAGCTGCTGGCATTTGTACCCTTGCTGTCCTAGATTTGCTGGCTTATAAACTTAAAGTGCATTTAATTTTTTTTTCCGCTACAATCATGCAAGGCTGGTGGTTACTTATAGCAGCACTAGTTACTGTTACTACAGGTTGTGCAAGTATAAGTGGTATAATTTTTTCACCATTGCATGTTAAGTAACTGTCCTCCTCATTAGCTACACTATATGTTTGTACGTGCACCACTGCAAGTGTTTGCATCGCACCTTTTTTGACACTGCATTGTAACTGCTTATCAGTTTGAACCTTTTTTATACAAAAATACTTGTCAACGTTGATAAAACTGAGTCATTAAATTGTATTTGCACATTCTGATATAGTTCTTTTCACCTTTCACAGGTGCAGAGTCTTGGCCTCCTGGGGTGTGTTTGAAATATGTTGGAGGTGACCAGTTTGGACATGTTAATATGGTAATGGTAAGGTCGCTAGATCCTCAGGAGATGACTGATGTCAGCGTGCAAATGCGAAGTCCAGGTGCACCTGGAATGTACCAGGGCCAGTGGAGGATGTGCACAGCCACAGGGCTGTACTTCGGAGGTGAGAGTTGAGTAATTCAATTCTTCTGCTTTCACATGACTACCAAGAAGGATCAGCTGTGTTAAACAAATTTTCCTTGAAGTACTGTTTATTTAAAGATTGATCATGACTGCTTGATTTTACGTAAAGTGCCTTAACTACACAACCTTTTTTCTCCACAGTCTAGATTGATGATAGTGTGTGTAATACGCATTACAGTTGGCAGCTGCAATCATTTGGTCCCTCGTGCTATGGTTCTGCCCACTGGCTGTGTTTTGCTGTAACATATGCAATAATTGTGAGTTTCTGAAAAATTTTGTTTGAAGGCATTTCCTTCAGAACACTAGTGCCTTCAGCAAAAAAGTTCCTTGTTATAGTTAAGTGCACCTTAAATTTTATTATAGTCATTTTCTGATACCTTGTCTTAGTCAGGGGTTTAAGGATGCTCGGCAGGCGTAAAGCTTGGGTTAGTTCTGCAACAGAATGCTAGTTTGTCAGAGGATAGACATGTTCATAGAGGTGCAGTTTAGAGGATTACCATTTGGGTATTGGCATGTAAGAAAGCAGTGGCCCTATCAGAAACCCACGTAGACTTGACTCCTTGCACACGCACAAGACACTGCAACCAACAGCAGATGTTGAGAATTAAGTGCTGTGAGACAGCAGTGCTAATTATTGCACTGCTGTCATGCCCTCATAATGTTTTACTATGCTAAAAACTCTCTAGGTCTTATTTGTAAGTTTGGTGGAGATGGAAATAATAATAAAACATATATATATATAATTCGGAGGGCAGGGTAGCTTATATCCAGGTTTAAAATGTTTGTTGGAAGTCATCCCAAAGTTTTGTAATAGTGTTTTAACCCTTTGTAGAGCTGTGGCAGAATGAAGAATCTGTGTTTATGAAAATGAAAGCCATTTAATTCGTTCATTATTAATGCACATTGGTACATGGAATGGTCGCGTAGTTTGTCAGGGTATTAGAATACCTGATCTGAATCCGTACAATCAGAAACTTAACCTGACTTTTTTCTTTTTTCAGTGGTGGGAGGAAGGACAAAGAGTCATTGTACTCTTTTGTAGTCCACAATAAAGAGGCAGGTGTCTTTGTATTGAACATTAAGGACTGATGGCAGAAAGGGTTCAGGAAGCAAACCTTGCACTGATTAACGGTGGTGTGGGAGTAAGATTTGCGAGTCTTCATAATGACTGGTGTTGGCAGTAGGAGAAAAGGACATAGGAGTCGTCCTGCTGAGGACTGGGCAGTAGGATGAGTTCATTCATCCGTCCTCCATCTGGTAAGGTTGAGAACCATCATATTCGTAATGAGAGAAATAGTGACCAGAATATCTGAGGTACAACGTATTGAAATTAGTGGATAAGTCAAATAACTAACAAATTCGGACCATTAGGAGTCCCTGGAAAGTAGGGTTTGAGAACCACCTTGTTAGATGGTGGTATTGGTAGAAGTCGTCGTTGTAGGTTGTTTAGTGTTAATGATGACTCAACTCACTGGCAGGCTGCAGGAGCAAAGGCTGCCCTGCTTTCTGACTAGAAGAAAGTGGTGTGAAGAGGGATGTTGATGTTGGGAATTTGACAGTTATCAAGCTGGCCAGTAGGAAGGAGGGGTAGGAACAAAGACTTGGTAGTTAGGCTGTTGGTTAGTGAGAGGAAAGATTCTAGAGTTCTCATGCTGGTCCGTAGGATGCAGAGGGTTTGGAGGGGATATACAGGTAAACAGGTAGTTGTTGTCAGATGCTGTTGTACCGATCAGTCACTTACTTGGGAGTAGGACTTTGAAATTTAGTACAAGGCTATGGGAGTTGGTGGGAATTGGTTATACAAGCTTTAGTACTGACAATGTCAAGACTCATAGGGCTCAGGATGCTTTGGGGAGTATGTGGGAATGTTAGGGGTGTGTAGCAGGGGAGAAGAAGCTTTTCCTCCTCCTCCTCAACAGTGCACTGCTGTGCAGCACTGGGCCATCTCTTGTGCGAGTATGTGAACTGATTGTGATGTGTCCTAAGTGATAAATGTCCTTAGAAGTACTGCTGGAGCAGAGGGTGTTCCTGCTTGTAGACAGCCCACAAGGTTAGGTGCTGTTGCACTCCTTGCAGTCTTTTTAGACTTGTTGGCATCCATGTTGCTGTAGCAGACCTCAGTAATGTTTGTAGCGTGCATTCACCAGGTTTATTTGTGCTGCAGTTTGTGCAGATCATTTAAGACTGAATTTAAGCTGCCTGTAGTCCTGAATTTGATTCCTTCAGCTTTCATTGGTCTGCTGTGGCACTGAGAAAGTTATGTAACCAGACTGCTCCTTTGCTGAGTCTGGATCCTGTAGACGTGCCAGCCTAAGTCTTTTGTGTCGACTCCATTCCATTGGTGCAGTGGTGTGGCTGCTGCAGTATTTTTCATTTGGTAGAATCCATGCTGTGAAAGG